>NW_017671294.1:0-3519 GCF_001879085.1 Nicotiana attenuata | reverse complement strand
GAGGCAAACAACTGGCAGGAACAGTTTGGCAGTGTTCAACTCGACATGGAGGATTTACAAGAGAACAAGAGTGCCTTAGAACAACAGGTTCGAGCACTCACTTCCGAGTTGGGGGTCATCAAGGCTTCGTTGAATCAGGGGGGAAAAGGAAAGAGAACATCTTGAGTCTTCATTTTCTGAACAGTTATCCAGGGCCAGTGAAGAAATCAGGGCGTTGAAGGATCTTTTGAACCAAAAAGAAATTTATGCCGGGGAGTTAGTTCAGAATTTGACTAAGGCACAGGAGGATCTTCGTGCCTCTGTGGATAATATGCATGCTTTGGAGAATTCTCATGCCACCCTTCAATCTTCTTATAATTCTGTATTAGCCGAGAATGAAGGACTCAAGAATAAGGTCGCTGCTTGGGAAAGGGATTATGAAATCCTTGAGGAAAAAACTGATGTTGAGGTGAGTTGGGCCTTCCTAAATTCTTGTCGTGACACCTTACTAGAAATGGGTCAAGAGAACTTCAACCTTGAATCAGAATTAGCCAAGGTGAATGAAACCATCGCACGAACTCAACAAACACAAGATTTTTCATCTCTCGAGGTTGAAGTTCCCGTGGTTGAAACTCCCGTTGTTGAAGCCTCTGTGAATGCTGAAATTGCTTCGGATGTTGTACCTTCTTCAAGCTCAACTGTGCCCCTTGCTGCAAGCCAAGTTGAGATCTCGTCTGTTGATGCTGTTCCAGTTGAGCCCGCTGATGATCCTTCCTCAGTTCTTTCTTCTTAGTGAAAAGATTTATATTTGCTTTAAATTCCCTTTTTTGCAGGTACCAATCTGGAAAACTATGTTTAAGGTTTTTGGTTTCTTGTGATAGTTTTTTTTTGTAGTCAAACCCCTGCTTATCAGTTAAGGTTTGATTTTAAAAGTTCAAGCCCCCAAGTCTTGTTTAAGGGGCATTTTTTGTATGAACAGTTCGATGACTAAGTTTATACTTAGTCTTTAGTTTTAAAATATTAAGAAGTTTGTCTTTAAACTTCCATCTGTTCTATTCGTGCCTTTTATTTTCAAGGACTTAAAGAATAGTCTGCATTTTTATTCTTTGAAAATGCTTTCATTAACCTCATGACTAAATAACATGAGTTTTATAAAAGAGGGCCCTTTTATATTTTGACACTTAATGAAGAAGACGTCTCGACTTCATAATGGTGTGATCATACGATAAAAGAAATAAAAACACACATGTTTTTTGCAATAACTTCGAGAAATTTTTATTTCTGAACTTTGACAAGTTTTGAGTAATACTTTACATGTGCTTGAACTACATCTATAACTTTCTTGTAACTGTTTTTTCTTGTAATAGATTTTTTAATAAAAAATAACAAACACGAGGTTTTTCTTTATAACCCATTTTAGAACAATAAATGCAAGGTTTTTCTTTACAACCTGCTTTAGTACACAACTTTTACCCTAATTACAGTAAGGATATCTTTAGCATTTGCTCATGACTTCATTTGACTTTTATTACTCTGCACTTGACTTTTTCCCAGGCTTGATTTTCTTCAATCTTCTCTGCCCTATTTATATATACTTGTGTATATTATGTAGTCCCCCAAGTGTTTGAGTGTTGAAGTATGAAGCCTCGAGCACTTGGTAGTTTCTCTCATTTGGTCCTTTTCCTGAAAAGGAAATACATACGGGACTCGGAGGTACGATTATAGATGAAGACTGCTTAACCTGTTTAAATTTCTATCAGAATAATTGTAACCCTGGGCTAGGAATTTTAGTTTATTCCATTTTGCCTTACAGGTCGTGACTCATCATTTAGTACGGGTTAGCGTTTTGCCTATCATCTAAAATCGTTAGTAAAATTTTAACAATTCAAAAACAAATATAATTTAACATGGTGATACCTGACCGTGGGTTTTTCCTTAGAAGTAGTATCTCTTCAAATGAACTGCATTTCAATGTGAAGGAAGCACCTTCCCGTCCATTGTTTCCAACTCGTATGCTCCTTTTCCTGCAATATCTCGAACTCTGTAGGGTCCTTCCCAGGTTGGACTTAGTTTACCCGCGTTGGCCGCCTTTGTAGATTGAAAAACCTTTTTAAGCACGAAGTCCCCAGTTTTGAAGTATCGCAGTCGTGCTTTCCTGTTGTAATATCGTTCGATCACTTGTTTTTGTGCTGCCATTCTTATTAATGCGGCTTCTCTCTTGCCTTCCAGTAAATCCAAATTGACCCGCATCTCTTCATCATTAGACTCTTGTGTTGCTTGTGAGAAGCTTGTACTCGGTTCTCCTATTTCAACTGGGATTAATGCTTCAGCTCCATAAACTAAAGAGAAAGGAGTTTCACCTGTGCTCGTCTTTGTTGTCGTGCGATATGCCCATAACACTCCGGGTAACACTTCAGGCCAATTACCCTTTGATTCCTCTAAACGTTTCTTCAAATTGTTGATTATAACTTTGTTCGTTGATTCTGCTTGCCCATTGCCTACTGGGTGATAAGGTGTAGATGTGATTCTCTTAATTTGCCAGCTCTCAAAAAACTCTGTGACTTGAGCTCCGATAAATTGAGGGCCATTGTCGCATACAATCTCCTTTGGTACACCAAATCGGCAGATGATATTACGCCAAATGAAGTCTTTGACCTCCTTTTCTCGTACTTGTTTAAATGCTCCTGCCTATACCCATTTAGTGAAGTAATCAGTAAGTACGAGCAAAAATTTTACCTGTCCTTTTGCTTGTGGTAATGGACCCACGATATCCATTCCCCACTTCATGAATGGCCATGGTGATATGACTGGATGTAACAATTCCGCAGGTCTATGCATGTTGTTACCGTACCTTTGACATTTATCACATTTAGCTACAAAACTTTCCTCTTCTTCCTCCATTTTAGGCCAGTAGTATCCTACTCTATCAAGGTTCTTACCAGTGATCTTCCTCCTGCGTGATTCCCGCAATGCCCCTCATGTATTTCCCTCTTTACATACTCCGTTTGACAAGGTCCGAGGCATCTTGCTAATGGACCAAGGAACATCTTACGATAAAGATTCCCTTGTTTTAAACAGTAACGAGCAGCCTTTTTTCGAAGTGCATGCGCTTGCTTCTTGTCATTAGGGACGGTACCATACTGTAAAAAAACAACAATTTCGTTTCTCCAATCCCAAGTTAAATTATTAAAATTTACCTCATTCTTATATGGTTCGAGAACTGAATGAAATAAATGTATAACTGAAGCATTTGCATCTTTTGCCACATCAACTGCGGATGCGAGATTAGCTAAGGCATCTGCTTCAACATTTTCATCCCTCGATATCTGTATGACCTTCCAAGTTTGGAATTGCTTTATCAGTTCCCGTACCTTTTCCAAGTACTGTTGCATCCTTGCTTCCCTAGCTGTGTAAGTCCCCAGCATTTGATTAACCACGAGCTGCGAGTCACTTTTGATCACTACTTGATTTATACCAAGTTCTCGTGCCAATTCTAAGCCTGCAATCACAGCTTCATACTCTGCTTCATTGTTAGTTACG
>NW_017671293.1:315946-319640 GCF_001879085.1 Nicotiana attenuata | reverse complement strand
GGAAAAGAAGCAGAAAGCTTCAAATGACAAAACAAAAGATAAGAAAGGTCTTCTGAGTTCGACGCAGTAGAAGCTTCAGAACGAAAAAAAAAAGAGAGAAGGAAAGAAAGGGAGAAGAAGAAAGAGGCTAGAACCAAATCTTGAGAAATCTTAAATACGCACTGGTTTTTACGGGTAATACTCGAATTTTTCATCTGGGTTCTTTTCTTCTGGTAATTCTTTTTATCTCAGTTCATATAATTGAAGGGTTTCACAAGGTATAAGAAATTAAATACCAATAAGAATTATTCTGGGCAAATTAAGAGTAAACATGAAACCTCGAGGGTTGGGTATTCTAAAATAGCCATGAATTAGCCTAAATAAGAAAATTAACATGAGATCGATATTATGTAATTATAGATTGATTGGAGGAATTTGTACGAGTTGCTTGAGGTGAAGCAGTTGGTATTTCGGCACGAGTACTGTGAGTAGTAATCTTACCGCAATTTGTGTTTTCATAACTTGCATGATTTACACATGATTTTTAATATGAATATGTTACCGATTATTTTGAGTTGCATGTGGGACAAGTCTTTTACTCGATATGATACCAAAATAGTTATTTGAGATGAATACCGTGGTTTTAAATATTTTCATTGTCACTAGATCTGTTTGACAGTTACTTGAATTTACTGTTATCGAAAGGAAATTATATGATTTGATAAGAACCGAAATGCCCTATATTATTTTAAAATAGTTTCTACGAGTATATATGGATTACAGAGACAAGTATAAATGGGAGTAGACATTGAAGGATCCCGTAGCTAACGGCGGGTTCGCTAGACCTAGTGCACCTTGTAATTACAGATTACCGTTATAGCCCTCGCTAGTGGGAAGGTAGAACTAGCATACCGTTACCGACTTCCCTCGAGTAGGGACTACCGTTATATTTGAATTCTTGCGAAGAAGTCTACAGTTATACCGATTACATGATCCGTTCATTGAAACCTCCCAAAATCTTAATACTGATATTATACAGTGGTTACCGAGCTTATTACTTAATTGTTAATTACATTATATTACAAGAAAAACGTGATGAGACTGAAAATTATTTATTGTTTCTAAAAGGGCATTTTTATGTTGTTTTCTGTTTGATATACTAGCATGTTTTCTGACTTGTCCCCAAATAAAAACGGTTGTGGTTAAGTGTTATTACTCACTGAGCTAGCGACTCATTCCCCGCAATTTTTTTTTTTTACAGAGACAGCAGTTGACGCAGGCGAAGATTTCGTTAATTAGAGCGCACAGGTTGAGAATTCTTGGTGAGCCTCGCACTTGTTCGCGTGGGCGGAGATTTTTATCAATTGTTATGGTCTTTTCTTTGAATTCTTAGAGTCGCTCCATAGTCATTGTTTTAGTGTTATGCGTATTATTTTGCTATTAGTTTTATGCCGAGTATCGTTCTTTATTATCAAAGTCGGAGATAAATTAGTATTTCTGGTTGTTAGTGTGTTGATTAGTAATGGTGGAGACTTATTTTGGCTAATTGGTACGTTGTCAATTGCCAGTTGAATTGTTATTAGGTTGTTTGATCGCTGATTTGAGACAAGAAATTTTTTGGGATTGTCCAAAAACAGAGGAAACTCTGCCCGATTTTCTGTAAAATTACCGATGAGGCTTACTTGGGAGCACTTGCTCCTAAGCGTCGGTCTCGATCCTTAATTGGGTCGTGACAAAGTTGGTATCAAAGCTTAGGCTTTAAGTCCCGAGTCATGGAGCAATGTTTAGTAGAGTCTTGTTCATGGGTGTGTAGGCGCCCATACTTATGATCTCGAGGCTACTGAACATTTAGGAATGTTTTCCCTTCTTTCATTCTTTGATCGTGCGTTGAGATAACTTGAGATTGACTTTGGAATATTTCTTTCGCAGATGGCTAGGACACGTACACCCTCATCTGCTGGACGTGGTGCTAGACGTGGTACTACCCGGGGTGGAGGTCAAGTTGGGGTTCATCAAACTATAAGACAGACTGCTCCTCAACCTCAAGTTGGGAACATGGGTCAAACCCAAGCTGTTATGCCAGATCAAGTGCAAGAGCAGGGAGTTCAGAACGCTCCACCACCAGTGCCAACTGTTGTACCTACTGTTGCCTTACCTGCAGATGCAGTGGCAAGGTTATTGAATGTGTTAGAGGCATTGGTGCCTACTCAGGGCGGAAGTTCAGCTCCTCAGGCTACTTCACAGACACAAGCACCTGCACAGACTCAGACTTTTGGGAATAAGGAAGTATCCCTACACGAGTTCCTGAAATTGAAATCACTAAAATTCACAGGTTCCGATAATTCAGCAGATCCTCAAAGTTTCTTGGATGGGACACTTAAGGCATTACGTGCTCTTGGATGTTCTAGTGAGAGAGCCGTGGAGCTCGCAGCATACAAACTGGAGGATATGGCCAACACATAGTATGAAACTGTATTGCTAGGAAGGCCAGCAGGAGCACCACCACTGACATGGGACGAGTTCACTAAGTTGTTCAAGAATCATTTTCTTCCAGACAGTCTGATGCAACAACATGCTAGAGACTTTGAGAGATTGGTTCAGACTCCAGATAAGGATGTGTCAACATATAACACTAAGTTTTGTAAACTGGCTATATATGCTCCTCACTTAGTGCCTACCGAAGAAGCTCGAATTCAGAGGTTTGTTGATGGATTGGTTGGTCGTCTATACACTGCAGTAGCCCCACAGATGAAGACTTTATCCTACTCTGATGTAGTCGACCTTGTTAGAAAGATTGAAAACAAGGGACGTGAGGAGCGTGCAGCTAGTGAATTACGTAAGAAGGCCAAGACAAGAGGGGCTTTCAGTGGCGGTTTTAGTGAAAATAGAAGAGCAGGAAATCAGGGACAGCAACAACAACAGGGTTCTCAGACAGGGACACACATGTCTTCACAGTCCACATACAGACCACATTACAAACAAGGTAATAGGGGACCATCATCTTCTGGACATCGTAATTCTGGGCAGATATATGCCACTACTCCAGTCTGCCAGACCTGTGGTAGATCACATTTGGGCCAATGTCGTGTTTTAACTGGAGAGTGCTTTCGGTGTGGCCAGTTGGGACATCACTTGAGGGATTGCCCTCAGCCTCCGAGAAATTTCAACCAGGCTTCTATTCAGTCAGCTGCACCGACTCAGACTACTCGTAATACTTCAGGTGCTACAGGTATAGCAAATAGAGGTCGAGGTGCTGGAGACCGTGTTACTGTGAATCAAGGATAATGGAATGCTGGTAGAGGTCAGGCGAGAGTTTTTGCATTTACTAGACAGGATGCTCAGGCCTCGAATGCAGTGGTTACAGGTATTCTTTCTGTCTGTTCATTTGATGCACTTGCGTTGATTGATCCGGGATCTACTCACTCCTATGTGTCTTCGTACTTTGCTTTGAGATTTAGTAGACAGTCCGAGCTATTGAATGATCCTTTTCTAGTTGCTACTCCTGTCGGAGAGTCTCTATTAGCTGAATACGTGTATCGTGCTTGTCAGATTCGGGTTGAGGGTAGAGATACTCTAGCTGACCTTATTGTACTTGATATGATTGACTTTGACATGCTGATGGGAATGGATTGGTTATCTTCTTGCTATGCTATAGTCGATTGTCATGCAAAGATAGTAAGGTTTGAGATACCAAATGAACCCAGTTTTATCTAAG
>NW_017671293.1:266040-312467 GCF_001879085.1 Nicotiana attenuata | reverse complement strand
AAGTAATTCGTCGTCCACCATTGATTTTCCTTCCGTGAAGAAGAACAAGGTATTTTGATATTCTACTTACCTTAGATAATTTGTTTCAGATTCTCTTCCTTATTACTCAATATATAATCTATCCTTTATTGGTTGGTTAGTTAATTATAAGTAGACATAAGAAAAGGGAATAGAATGAATGACTTATGGAATTTCTATAGCCAAGGTACTTGTAGCAGAGTTCTTGTATTCATGAATTCCAGAGAAGAAATTATCAAATTTTTGCACCAAAGGATATTTTTTTTCAAATAAGAAAATCAAACCTTGTGCCTTAGAGGTGGTAGTATCATAAAAATAAGGACAAAAATAGAAATAGGTTATCTCCATTTTAATTCACGTACTCTTACATTAAGTAATTTTAAAATATATATATATGAGTGATCAGACTCCAAGGAATTGGCTCATGATATCAATATCATGCAAATTATAGATTGATTGGAGGAATTTGTACGAATTGCTCGAGGTGAAGCATTTGGTATTTCGGCACGAGTACTGTGAGTAGTAATCTTATCGCAATTTATGTTTTCATAACTTGCATGATTTACACATGATTTTTAATATGAATATATTACCGATTATTTTGAGTTGCATGTGGGACAAGTCTTTTACTCGATATGATACCGAAATAGTTATTTGAGATGCATACCGTGGTTTTAAATATTTTCGTTGTTACTAGATCTGTTTTACCGTTACTTGAATTTACTGTTATCGAAAGGAAATTATATGATTTGATAAGAACCGAAATGCCCTATATTGTTTTAAAATAGTTTCTACGAGTATATATGGATTAGAGAGACAAGTATAAATGGGAGTAGACATTGAAGGATCCCGTAGCTAACGGCGGGTTCGTTAGACCTGGTGCACCTTGTATTTACCGATTACAGAGTACAGTTATAGCCCTCGCTAGTGGGAAGGTAGAACTAGCATACCGTTACCGATTTCCCTCGAGTAGGGACTACCGTTATATATGACATCTTGCAAAGAAGTCCACAGTTATACCGATTACAGGATCCGTTCATTGAAACCTCCCAAATATGAATATTGATATTATACAGTGGTTACCGAGCTTATTACTGAATTGTTAAATGTATTATACTATAAGAAAAGCATGATGAGACTAAAATTGTTTATTATTTCTGAAAGGGCATTTTTATGTTATTTTCTCTTTGAAATACTAGCATGTTTCTGACTTGTCCCCAAATAAAAACGGTTTTGGTTAAGTGTTATTACTCACTGAGCTAGCGACTCATTCCCCGCTAATTTTTTTTTACAGAGACAACAGTTGACGCAGGCGAGGATTTTGTTAATTAGAGCGTACAGGTTGAGAATTCTTGGTGAGCCTCGCACTTGTTCGCGTGGGCGGAGATGTTTATCAATTGTTATAGTCTTTTCTTTGAATTCTTAGAGTCGCTCCATAGTCATTCTTTTAGTTTCATGAGTATTATTTTTCTATTAGTCTTTTGTTGAGTATCGTTCTTTATTATCAAGGTTAGAGATAAATTAGTATTTCCGGTTGTTAGTGGGTTGAGTAGTAATGGTGGAGACTCGTTTCGGTTGATTGATTGGTTGTCAATTGTTGGTATGATATTAGGATGTTTGGTTGTTGATTTCTAAGACAGGTTTATTTCTGGGATAGTCCAAAAACAAGGGAAACTCTGTCTGATTTTCTGTAAAATACCGATGAGGCTTACTTGGGGGCACTTGCTCCTAGGTGCCGGTCATGATCCTAAATTGGGTCGTGACAATATATCAAAGAGAAAGGCACTCTCGTGCTATAGAAGTAATCATAGTCCAAGAAGTACCTGGATATCAAGAACAAAAATGATGAGAAACAAGGAATTTCGCAAAGGAAATGAGTGAAGGAAACAATAAATGATCAGCAAACACACAGCTCCAACTCAGTCCATATTCGAATCAGAGATACAGAAAAACTTCAGAGTATCTTTGTTTCTTTTTCAGAAAAAATCAAAAGAGAACTAATTCAGTTTTTTATCCAAACAATGCAGAAACTTCTTCTGTATTTTCTAGGGTCTGAATTCTGATGCATTTTTCAGAACTTTGGTGCAGAGAATAATGCTCAATCTGTGCGTGAAAGAAAAGGCACTACTTATAGGCCTAAAAGGCTATGTGCTAAAAAACCAAATCAGGGAAATATTCCCTTCAGCCTGAAAAGGCATCTTTTAACCACCTGGGACAACTGGCTGTCCTGTAACGACCCGACCGGTCGTTTTGAGCTCTAGCACTCCGTCTAACAGCCTGAGGCCGTGAGCAGCTTCATTTCAGGTATTATGACTTGTGCGCGTGGTCGGAATTGAATTTCGGGAAGTCCAGAGTTGATTTGGAAAGAGAATTCTCATTTCGGAAGCTTAAAGTTGGAAGAATGAACTAGGATGGGATTTTTGAGTAAACGTCCTCGGAATCGGGATCTGAAGGTTCTAACAGGTTCGTATGATGATTTCGGACTTGGGCGTATGCACGGTTCGGGTTTCGAATAACCCGGGAGCATTTTGGCGCCTATTGTGGAAGTTAGCATTTTAGAAGAAATTTCATAAGTTTGGCTTGAAGTGCATTTTAGTGTTGTCGATGTCTGTTTGGGATTCCGTGACCGTGAATAGCTCCGTATGGTGATTCTGGAGTTGAGGGCGCGATCGAAAGTGAATTCGGAGGTCCGTGGGTCATTTTGGAACCATTTGGCTAAAGATAGAAATTTGAAGGTCTTTGAGAAGTTTGACCGGAGGTGGACTTTTTGATATCGGGATCGGAATCCAATTCCGAAAGTTGGAGTAGGTCCGTAATGTCGAATATGACTTGTACGGAAAATTAGAGGTCGATCGGACGTGATTTGACAGGTTTAAACATCGGAAATAGAAGTTTGAATTTTTGAAGTTCATTGAGTTTGGATTGGAGGCCGATTCATGATTTTAGCATTGTTTGATGTGATTTGAGGCCTCGAGCAAGTCCGTAATGTGTTTTAGGATTGGTTGGTATGTTTGGTTGGGGTCCCGGGGGCCTCGGGTGGATTCCGGGTGGTTAACGGATCGAAATTTGGATTTTTGGACAGCTGAAGGAATCTGGTTGCTTGTATTTTCGCTTCTGCGCTGGGTTGACCGCAGAAGCGGCACCGCAGAAGCGGACAGGGAGCCGCAGAAGCGGGTTTTGGTCTAAGCCTTGAGGACCGCAGATGCGGTCAAAGTACCGCAGAAGCGGAACCGCATCTGCGGAGAAAGGGTCGTAGAAGCGGATGAGAGTATCTTAGAGAGGACCGCAGATGCGGTCAAAGTTCCGCAGAAGTGGGACCGCATCTGTGGGTGGCAAGTCGCAGAAGCGAGAAAAGGGTGGCTCAGGGAAGACCGCAGATGCGGCGTTTTAACCGCACCTGCGGAACCGCAGAAGCGGCCAAGGAACCGCAGGTGCGGAAACAGCTGAAGCAGTGAGGTCTTTTAAGTTCGGGGTTGAGTTCATTTCAACCCCATTTTTCTTCCATTGGAGTCGATGGGGAGCAGCTTTGAGGTGCCATTTTCGTCACTTGTCATGAGGTAAGTAATTTATGCTAGCTCGGAGTTAAATATAAGGTTTATATATGGATTTAGACTTGGAAAATTGTCTAAATTTGAGGTTTTGGTGGAAAACCTAGAAAATTAGTAATCTTGGAATTTAGCCACGATTTTGAGTATGGAATTGAGAGAAAATTATATATTTGAGTTCCTAAGGTCATGGGTAATCTGTATCTTCGAAAAATTTCTGATTCCGGGCACGTTGGCCCGAGGGTGTTTTGGTCAACTTTTCGATCGGAGTTAGGAATTGCTATAAATTAGTTTGTATTGGATATTTGAGCATAAATTAATGGATTTGCGTAACCGTTGGCTAGTTTTGGAGCATGGTGCATCAATTGGAGTCCCCGGAAGGGCATGGATTGCCGGTTATGGATCTTCGGAGCGAGGTGAGTCTCCTTTCTAACCTTGTAAGAGGGAATTGTCCCCATAGGTGAAATAATTGATTATGTGCTCCTATTTGCGGGGGCTACGTACGCAGGAGTTGACGAGAGTCCATGCGTAGCTACTATTATGTCATTGTCCGGGTAGTTAGGGCCCAAAAGCATGTTATACTTGAATTATTTATGAACCTATTGATAGCTTGAATTGCTTAAATCACCTTGGATTAGTAAATGAATTTAAAAGGAGATTAAACATCATTTTTTTCCTGAATTGTTAAAAAAAAGAGAAATTTTTTTGTTTGGATAAATATTCCCGATAAGTTCTTAATTGACTGATTGAGCATGTATCTCTATATGTACCTACGTCGCATGCATGATTCGCGAGCAGGGCATGTGTTTATTTATGGAACGGGCCGAACGCCTCGGCAGATTAAATAGATGCATCTATAGGCGCGCCGTCGACCCTCGGCAAGTGCACAGTTTATTTCTGTTGGATCGGACCGTCGCCTCGGTGTGATTTGCGCAGGTTATATTGTTACTTGAGAACTGTAAATGTGAAATTTGCCTTTCGTGGCTTGATATAAATTGATAAAATAATAAATAGTAAACCTTGAAAATCCTTGATATAAATCCATGATTTCCTCACATTTTTAGTACATTGTCAATTGACCTCTAGTAAGTGTCGAAGTTGACCATCTCGTCTCTACTTCTTCGAGATTAGGCGGGATACTCATTGAGTACACGTTGTTTACGTACTCATACTACATTTCTGTGCATTTTTGTTGCACAGGTATATTTATTTTTAGCAGCCCACTGGGCGTAGCAGCGCGGATGATTTGGGGCTAGGTGAGTTGCACTATTCGAGGCGGCCCGCAGCTAGTATATCCGTCTTCAGTACATTGTATTTATTTCCTGTCCATTGTATTCCGGACGGATGTTGTATTTTACTTCCTTATTAGTAGATGCTCATGCACTTGTGACATCGGGTTCTGGGATAGTTTGAAGTATTGTATTAACTACTTATCATTTAAATTTGATTTGGGACTATATTCTTTAATATTGCTAAACTTGAAGGAAACTCATAGATTTCAGAAGTATTAAAACGAGAATTTGATTAAGTAACTTGGTTGGCTTGCCTGACAGCAGTGTCCGGCGCCATGACGACCCTTAGTGGATTTTGGGTCGTGACAACATGGTATCAGAGCACTAGGTTCCTAGGGTCTCACGAGTCATGACCAAGTCTAGTAGAATCTCGCGGATCGGTACGGAGACGTCTGTACTTATCCTCGGGAGGCTGCAGGACTGTTAGGGACGACTGTTAGGGACGTCTGTACTTCCCTTCTTGATTCCTTATTGTGCGATTTGATCCCTGGAGGCGTATGCCTTTAATTCGTTCCTACTCAATCTTACGCGACGCAAAGCGCTTGTTATAAATCGAGAATTGAAGAGTCATGATGGTACTATGGATGTGGTGCGGGATGTTTCTCCCGGTATAGTTGATTGGATTATTATCGTCGCCTTATGGAAGGATATTTTAATGTTTCGGCTCGGTAACGGTACTTCTGAGGGCTTTAGGGCTAGGCATAAGTTGCCATGATGCCTATGAATGACTGTTCCGCAGTAGTGATATGATGGTAGGATGTTGCCCACGTGTCGGGGCAGTGAATGACTTGAAGGGAGGTTTACTCAGTGTTTAACCAAGAGATTCAGTATTTTATTCCCGGCAGGGGAAAGGCAATCGAACTAAGGATGGTCAGATGTGGGCTGGTGGAAGTAATGAGACTTGGTATTTGCAAGCGGGGTGGAGTTTTCTTCTATGTTGGGGTGCTGTTGTCCTAATTGAACGTGTTAAGTGTGTCGGTGTCATAATCTTCTACAATTCTCCTTTGGGGCAAGAGATTTTGAAATAGTATCGGAGATGCAACTGTCNNCAAGTGCTATGAAGATAGATTTTATTAAGGCAACAACCGAGTAGCAAAAGACGAAAAATGCGTGCGGGAAGTGTCAGGCAGAGTTTTAAACTTCTAAAAGGCCAGGTGTATGAAGCAAAGGTCAGGTAGCTGATTAAAGAAGTGAGTGTGCCCAAAGTGGGAGAGCGGCGGATGCTGCATATGGGCTTGGTGGTAGGATGATTACGCACCTTAAGGAAAGTCTGGAGTGATTTGGGGATTATAGTGGCTGGCGATTGAAGCCTACGGATTAATTAGAAGTATGGGCTATCATGCGGCAGGAGATTTGATATAACAGGACGGAGCTTCGTGAATGGAGAAGGATACAACATAACTTGGAATTGGAGGAATATTGCCGCGCATTTAATTGATGTCCACGAGGGATGAATGGACTTGTGCAGCCGGAGAATGAGCTCAGACTCAGGAGGGATAATCGATGTCGCAGTGATTGTACCCCACGTAGCAGCATTGGAAGATGCCGGGGAGGGACTCCTACATGTGGAGTATTCATATGCGCAGGTTAGCGGTGGTTGGCGAGGCTTCTGCGAAGAGTTCTACTGGTTATACAACAAAGGGAATTGTTGTGTGAATGTTGATAATGATTCAGAATAT
Organism: Nicotiana attenuata; assembly: GCF_001879085.1. Taxonomy (NCBI): domain Eukaryota; kingdom Viridiplantae; phylum Streptophyta; class Magnoliopsida; order Solanales; family Solanaceae; genus Nicotiana; species Nicotiana attenuata. The sequence continues at coordinate 305,933 of NW_017671293.1, read as the reverse complement.
AAAAAGGGGGGCTTCTACCGTAAGGTATCGAGAATTTTGGCGATTGATTGCGTAAGGCTATGTCAATAAGAGATGAAGAACTCCGGTGAGTCCCAGATTTGCGAAATAATGGCTTCAAGCTAAGTGGGAGAGTCCCACCGCTTATGATTGGGTTGCATAGTTAGCTACTTGCGAGGTTTTTGGTGATTAGCATATTTATGGGTTATTCCAGCTATGGGAAAGGAACATAAGTGGTAATTCGAGCTAATGAATTGTCGAAATGCATGCTATGGTTGGCCTTATTGGCTCATGTTCAGACTTGGGGAAAGATTCAGGATTTATGCCTTGTATAAATGCAGGTTTCAAAGGAAGTAATTCCGCCGGGTGCCTCGTTGAGAGGGTATTCATGTGTTATAAGATTTATGGAGTTGATTATATTCGAGACCAAGTCAGAGCGGGTGGCTCTCAGTAACGGTCCTAATGGATTCAAAAGAGGTAAAGTATGGTGCCTAATGATTTCGAGCCTATAAGTACAGTTAAGAATCAAGCTTTGCAGCAACTTATGAGTGGAGGCTCAGAATGTTCTATGATGTTTTGACTTGCAGTATAGCACTTGAGAGAAAGATGAGGAAGGACTTCGGATTCAAAGAAGGATTAGCAGAATGGCATATCAGTTGAGGGTGCAAATATGCGCGCAAGGAAGGTATGAAGTGGTTCGCGGGATTCGGGACAGCATGGTCTCGTGAGTCGAGGTCACTCGAGATGGGTGCAGATAGAGTATGTTATGTGTTGGATGGAGTTAGTATTATCTCTAAGGAAATCAAGGATAAATTGGAAGAAGGTAGATTGATTAGCCATAGTTGAATTTCGCATATTGGTGTTAGTGATCAGTTCCTTCAGTGCGATCGAGTTATGCGAGTGATTTGTGATGGTGCGTATCAGGCTTGTCAGCCGCCGCAATTGATGCTATTCAGAAGCATTCTACTGTTATGGCTTGTTATGTGGAAGCAGAATTTCCGGAAGGGCAATGGTGGCTTAGACCACTACTTGGAGATTTGCATATTCTACGATTATGGGAATTCACCAGTGTGATACTATGGATCTCCTGGAGTGAGTCAAGTGAAAAGTTTTTTATATGATGAAGTGTTAACCTATTAGTGGTTCCGAAGCTATGATGGAAAACGAGTTCTATGGTATACTGGCATGTTAAGTGCAGTGAGTGGTATGGAATTTGCAGTGAAGATCAAGGTAGCAGCTCGGTGTGGACAAGGATTTCACAAGCTCAGATGAGCAGGAAAGGAGTTTCGATGTTTAAGGTAAGTTGGTATTGTCTTCAGCGTCACCTGAGGTTTGTGTTTTGTAAAAAGGGGCTTGTGTCATGGTTGATGATTCTTGATCGCTTTTCAGCATTAGTGCGGTTGGTGGTTTGGAGGTACGACCCAGTTATTTGTTATGGTAGGTTATGGGGGTGTGCCCACAAGAAGATTGTATAAGTGTGGCAGGTAGTCACTGGATTAATTAAAGACTTAAAACAAGTATGGAGGTTGTGATGGTATCGTTAAGCTGAGAATATGTGCCTGGAAGGCACTCAGTTACTGAGTTGTGGACTATAGATGAGTACTCCGGTTATAATGGTTGTCCTTGTGTGTTATGAGAAGAGGGAAAGTAGTATGGACCTTTGAAAGGTTATTGGCTTAGTTTGATATGATCAGGATCGACTTGAGGTCGGTGGATGGGTTTAAATATGAATTTGGGCTCTATGTCAGGTCAGTGGTGTTCATTTCAGTAATGTGCTCCTTATGGAGTAGTCAGGGTGTTATTTCGATGCCAAATATTTCATGTAATGATGCGTTGCACCGTGTGAGTTGGGAGACGGCTTGAGAAATTGCTTATGTGTTGAGGATCCGCGTAGAGATGATGTTATATGAGCAGGATGCTTGTGAGATTTCAATCGTATATAGCACCTCAGTCGTGCTTGAGTTTTGTGGCTTCTGGCGCTATATGTCTCCTCAGGGATGGAATTATGCACTTAGTGTGCTTGTGACCGATATTCGGTATATTATTGAAATGAGCAATCTAGCTCGGTGCGTATCTCCTTATGCGAGTTTTATGGGTGGATCGGGTGGCACGCCGCCATGGTTATATTGTTCGGATCGGGTTGCGCGCCGCAACATTGTGAAGCTGAGTACAGATCCCCGTATCTGTTTTTATGTGCTTTGTTTCCTATTTTATGAGGAAAGCTTATATTAGTTGTGTGCCCGCGTCGCATGTATGATTCGCGAGCAGGGTGTTTGTTAATTAAGTCCATCGCGTCGCATGTATGATTCGCGAGCGGTGTAGTTGAGTTTCCTTCTCAAAGTTTTCTTTCCTTTATATCGCGTTCGTTATGGTAGCCTATTGGCACATTGTAGCATCATATGGGACTTTTGGTGATGTCGGGGTGGCTTATTGCCTGAGTAGTTCGTACTGGGTGAGACGAGATCATTGGATTTAGGATCAGTGCAATCTGACTATATGAAGTACATTAAGGAGCTAAGACCATTATTTGGTTCAGAATGAGGTGATGGTTATTGTCAGGAGTATAGGCCCAAATGATTGGTTGATTCGGCAGTTGATTATGAATTTCTGCACATCTCTTCCGTTGTGGCGGTATTGTAAGAGTTAGAGTAAGACCTGTGTATGTCATGGGGTGCAATGGGAGCATCAGATTCGGTGAATTTCGACTAAGTTGATCAGAAAATGTTATTGTGGTCCGGTGAGTAAAATGATGCAAGGTATGAATTCAGCAAAGTTATGCAGTCATGTTTGGGTACAACGTGTAGTGATTGATACGGTGTTCGTATGTTGGAAACAAGCCTGACAGAGAATTCCGGATGTTGGAATTAGGCTCTAAGGCCTATCTGCTTGAATAAAAGGGAATGTCTTCAGAACTGATCGAGCTAATGTGCTCAACTGAGTGGTGGTAGCACGGGAAGGTGCATGAGAAGTTAACCGCTGATTTTAGACTACTTCAGTGTAGTTCTCAGCACGTTCGAGGACAAACATATGTTTAAGTGGGAGAGAATGTAATGACCCGACCGGTCGTTTTGAGCTCTAGCACTCCGTCCAGTAGCCTGAGGCCGTGAGCAGCTTCATTTTAGGTATTATGACTTGTGCGCGTGGTCGGAATTGAATTTCGGGAAGTCCAGAGTTTATTTGGAAAGAGAAGTCTCATTTCGGAAGCTTAAAGTTGGAAGAATGAACTAGGATGGGATTTTTGAGTAAACGATCTCAGAATCGGGATCTGAAGGTTCCAACAGGTTCGTATAATGATTTCGAACTTGGGCGTATGCCCGGTTCGGGTTTCGGATAACCCGGGAGCGTTTTGGCGCCTATTGTGGAAGTTAGCATTTTAGAAGAAATTTCATAAGTTTGGCTTGAAGTGCATTTCAGTGTTATCGATGTCCGTTTGGGATTCCGAGACTGTGAATAGCTTCGTATGGTGATTCCGGAGTTGGGGCGCGATCGGAAGTGAATTCGGAGGTCCGTGGGTCATTTTGGAACCATTTTGGCTAAAGATAGAAATTTGAAGGTCTTTGAGAAGTTTGACCGGAGGTGAACTTTTTGATATCGGGGTCAGAATCCAATTCCGAAAGTTGGAGTAGGTCCGTATTGTCGAATATATCTTGTACGCATGAGGTGACGAGAGTCCGTGCGTAGCTACTATTATGCCATTGTCCGGGTAGTTAGGGCCCAAAAGCATGTTATACTTTAATTATTTATGAACCTATTGATAGCTTGAATTGCTTAAATCACCTTGGATTAGTAAATGAATTTAAAAGGAGATTAAACATCATTTTTTTCCTGAATTGTTAAAAAAAGAGAAATTGTTTTATTTGGATAACTATTCCCGATAAGTTCTTAATTGACTGATTGAGCATGTATCTCTATGTGTACCTGCGTCGCATGCACGATTCGCGAGCAGGGTATGTGTTTATTTATGGAACGGGCCGAACGCCTCGGCAGATTAAATAGATGCATCTATAGGCGCGCCGTCGACCCTCGGCAAGTGCACAGTTTATTTCTGTTGGATCGGGCCGTCGCCTCGGTGTGATTTGCGCAGGTTATATTGTTACTTGAGAACTGTAAATGTGAAATTTGCCCTTCGTGGCTTGATATAAATTGATAAGATAATAAAGAGTAAACCTTGAAAATCCTTGATTATTTGTTGAAGGTATTTATTTGTTTTCTGGCTTCGTGAATTAGGACTGCTATATAAATCCATGATTTCCTCACATTTTTAGTATATTGTCAATTGACCTCTAGTAAGTGTCAAAGTTGACCATCTCGTCTCTATGTGACGACCCTGCTCGTCGTCACGTGAGTTACCGCCCCGTTTCCCCATTTTCTGCTTCCTTATGTTTTATTATAAGAGTCTTGAGTGAATGAGTCGATTTGGATTGGTTTTGGATGGAAATGAGACACATAGTCTCTTTAAGGAAGGTTTGTATTAGAAAAGTCAACCGGACGTTGACTTGTGAGTTAGAGGGCTCGGATGTGATCTCCGGTGATTTGGTTAGCTTCGGGGGATGACTTGTGACTTAGGAGTGTGATCGGAATTGATTTTGGAGGTCCGGTGTAGAATTAGGCTTGAATTGGCGAAGTTAGTATTTTGGCGAATTCCGGTTGATAGGTGAGATTTTGATCCGAGGGTCGGAATGGGATTCCGAGAGTTGTTGTAGCTTCGTTAGGTGATTTTGGATGTGTGTACAAAATTTCAGATCATTTGGAGGTGTTTTGGCATTTTTGATCAAATGCGTAATTCGGAAGTTTTGGAAGAACTTAGGTTTGAATCCGATGTAATTTAGGGTTTTGGTGTTAATTGTGGTGTTTTGATGATTGGAGCACGTTTGAATAATATTTTAGGATGGGTTGGCACTTTTGGNATTATCAATTGACCTCTAGTAAGTGTCGAAGTTGACCATCTCGTCTCTACTTCTTCGAGATTAGGCGGGATACTCATTGAGTACACGTTGTTTACGTACTCATACTACACTTCTGTGCATTTTTGTTGCACAGGTATAATTATTTCTAGCAGCCCACTGGGCGTAGCAGCACGGATGATTTGGGGCTAGGTGAGTTGCACTATTCGAGGCGGCCCGCAGCTAGTATAGCCCTCTTCAGTACATTGTATTTATTTCCTGTCCATTGTATTCCAGACGGATGTTGTATTTTATTTCCTTATCAGTAGATGCTCATGCACTTGTGACACCGAGTTCTGGGATAGTTTGAAGTATTGTATTAACTGCTTATCATTTAAATTTGATTTGGGACTATATTCTTTAATATTGTTAAACTTGAAGGAAACTCATAGATTTCAGAAGTATTAAAACGAGAATTTGATTAAGTAACTTGGTTGGCTTGCCTGACAACAGTGTCCGGCGCCATCACGACCCTTAGTGGATTTTGGGTCGTGACATGTCCCTTATTGGCTCAGCAATATTTGTTCTAACTAAATAGGGACAGCTACCCCCTATGCTAGAAGCTTCTTGTACTAGCCTTATCTAAAAACTTGTTTCATATTCTTCCCAGACCCCTTAAGCTTTCGATTGTTCAACTAAGACCCTAGGAGTTTCTAATGATTCACAATTCAAGGCAAACAAGGACCCGGCGATAAGGATTCAGGGTCCAAAATTTAATGATGTAATTAAAATACTAATATTTGCCTCATTAGTAAGGGCTGATCTAATTAACCCTAAACACTGAATTTAAACAAATGACATCTGAACAATAATCAAACCAATATAGGAAGAAAGTTGTGAAGAAACCCTAGAAATCAGACTACTTAACTTATAAATCAAAACAAATCAATTAATTAACATTTGGAAATCTGGTTGAAACCAATCTAAGTATTGCAACTAAAACAGAGGGGAACAAATACGAAAATGGAAACAAAAATAGAGCAGTCATGCAAATTATAACAGCCTGAAAATTAACCTTAATCAACCTAAATCCTATGCAATCGAAACCAAACTTTAGCTAATTTGCAAGATTCAGCATGCTTTTATGAACAAGTTGACAATACCAATTAAAGGGAACACTGTCACTTATCTAGATCATATATGCTAAAAAGAAGAAACAAGTGAAAGAAAACAGAAGCTAATATAGAATGAAGAAAAGAAAGAAACAAAACAAAAGAAACGGAAAAGAAATACCTAGGGCTGTTTTGGACCGGACCAGTTGATGAATTATTCTGAATGCAGCACTCATGAACTTATACAACCATTAATTGGATATTCTTAACAAAGACAATCAATTAATGGATGTTTGGGTTCACATGTTCCAAACACTGACCGAGAAAAAGAAGAAAGGGAAAATTAGCATTTTTGCAGAATCTTAGATTTAAGATTCGACAGGATTGAGGGTGATTCGAGGGGAACCAAAGGGATATTTAGGAAGAGGAGGAGAAGGAGATTGCATGGTGAGGTTTTGAGATAATTTGGAGAGGTTAGGATTTTTGGGATTGAAACATCAGATTTGAAATTCGAGGCGTTTGGTGATGATTTGAAGGAAATAGGTTAGAGATTTGAGAAGAGGAGATGACAGGGGTTCTGGGGTGTTGATTTGGGGAGGTTTGGAGGTGGTCCGCCGCCGTGAGGCGATTCCCGACCGGCGGACCGCGGCGGAGACGGCGAGGGTAAAGTGGACGGCTAGGTTTTTGGAGTTAGATACAGGGATGGTGAAAATGAGGAGTGTTTCAAGGGTTAGGGGGTGGGTTCTGACAGTAATGAAGTTAATAGGAATTGAGTTCGGAGCCGTTAGATCATAAAGATCCAACGGTCGTGATTGAGAGGGAACGAAACGGGGTCGTTTTGGATGATAGGGGCGGACCGGGTAAGGGATTTTGGGCCTGGGTCTGAGGCTGATTTGGGGTGGGATTTTGGGCCTAGCATCAATTTGGTCCAATTGAATCTTAAATCCAGCCTTTTTCAATTTCCTTTTTTTTTTGTTTTCTTATCTCTTTTTTTAATCAATTAAAAACCTACATTAAATTCCTAAATTAATTTAAATTATAAAATTAAGCCAATTATCTAACTATAATATTTATAAAAATTAGTTGATCCTACATTAAAAGAGAAAAATTAATAATCTAAAAATTAAAAGGTAAAAATCTAAAATGAGCCATTTTTGTGATTTTTATTCTTTAATAAAACAAATAATTAACTAATTAATCCTAAAAATGTAAAAACAAAACTTAAATGCAATGCATGGTATTTTTGGTATTTTTCATGATTTTAATAAAATATTAAACGTGCACAAAAATGCAAACAATTAATAAAATCCTACAAAAGTCCTATAAAATGGCAAATAATTGGAAAAATCTATTTTCTTAGATTTTATAGGAGTAATTCATATAGGGCAAAAATCACGTGCTCACAGCTGCCCCTTTTTGCTCGGAAACACGAAGAGTTTTCGTGCAAAGATAAAGTGAGCAGATACGAGCGATTTTTGCCCGTTTGAATACTCCGTGGGAAGCATTTTTGGAAAGATTTGACCGAACCTTGCTTCCGAGGTTGCCTACATATCCTTGGCTATAAAGGAATCGGGTCAGTGTAGTTCAGGAAGTTTTGGTAGCTGGGACTACCGGAAAACTGTGATTTTACTATTGTTGTTGCTGCTACTACCTCTTGTTGAACTCCTTATTACACCAAGACAAAATAAAACAAGCTAGACTAAACTAATTATCTATGAATTACAAGAATCCTATCTACATATCTTCAAACTTGATCTTGCAGTTTCTGCGGCTCTGTGGTGCATCTTGAGATGTTGACTCGTGCTCTCCAGGTGAGCTTCCTTTGTTGCTGACTTGAATTGCGTTCTGAAGTGAATTCCCTTATTTTCCAGGTGGGCGCCTGATTGCCAAAACTTGAACTGTCTTCCTCTAAAACTTGGGCTGCTTTCCCTTTTTCTCCAGGTGGGCGCCTGATTACTGAAACTTGAACCGTCTTCCTTCGAAATTACTTTCCTTTGAAACTTGAACTCTCTTCCCTTATTCTCCAGGTGGGCCCCTGATTGCTAAACTTGAACTGCTTTCCCTTGAAACTTGAGCTGTTTTCCCTTGTTCCACAGCGGAGTCACCAGAGCTATTTTTTTTTCCTACCCCCGGAAGGGGATATAAGGGAGTTTTTCCAATTTAAGTGACAACTGAAACAAGATTATTATTTAAGATCAGAGTCGCCACTTAGGATAGTTTATGGTGTCCCAAGTCACCGGATCAGAATCCCGAATCGAGGAGATTTGACTCTCGTTTAATGTCTGCGAAACACAGAAATCCGGGTAAGGAATTCTGTTAACTCGGGAGAAGTTGTTAGGCGTTCCCGGGTTCCGTGGTTCTAGCACGGTCGCTTTGATCATACTTGGCTTAATCAGATTGTTTAATTACTTATTTAAGAACCTATGTGCATTTGCCTCGTTTAATTAAGAAATTATCTTAAAACAGGTCACGCGTACGTGTACCCATTTGTTTGGCACGTCAAAAATCATGTCACACAAACGTGTCCACAATTAATAATGCTTTGTTATTATTAAGAATGTTTGGTCGAAGTTGCGCGAACGCATACTCCGATTTTGTTTTTAAAAATAATTGTAATTATGTCACGCGAACGTGTCCACAATCACGACGATATATTAACGTGCCTAAAGAAGGCAATTGTGTTAATGCGAATATTAAGGTCCCTACTTAATCTAACCCAAGATTCATTCTAAAGTTACGGATTGTGAATATGCATTGAGATAAATTATTGGGATTTTGATTGCTTAAGGAAGATTGAACCAGCTTACAGGTTTGCTAATAATTTTTATGAAAGGTCAATGAGCTTGGGCTCGAAATTGAGCCCACTGCTAGAATGGAAGGCCACCCCCCCAGCGATTTAGTTGGGCCATAAATCGGCCCAGCAATATAATGAACTCCACATTACAAGCCATTTTTCCACAAAAGGCACAATGGGAAAAGGCTGAGGCTGGTCTTTTTTGGGCCTCACGTCAAAACAAGCTAACTTATCAGGTCCAAAACTGAACTGATGGCCTTTTCGATACTTGGCTGCTTAGACATACACATACAATACAAAACTGGGAATCAATATGCTGAATCAAACATACTAATTAGAGGCCATGAAATGTTAAATGTTGAACTGAGCATAATGACGTGCTAATTGAAGGAAGAACTTCAGCTAACTGTGACTTGTAAAAAGAGAAGAAACTAGCATTGTAAATACTTAATCATGACTTATGAAACATGTTTCAAAATCCAGCAAGTCCTAGTAAAATCCATGGCAAAACAGTATAGAAATCCTAGATAATTAAAGTACATGAACATCCAGATTATAAACTATACTTTAGTGACCTACTACAAGTAATAATAATATGGACATGGATTTTAAGCTACTCATTAAACAAACTAGTTCACACAACAAGAAACTACTCTAGCAAAGCTGAAATTAGACGATTAAACTATGTGCTCAGCAACCAAACAATATCCATGATACTCAAATAAACATTCTTAAATACGAATGAGCTACACAAGCCATCTACTAACTCGAAAATCTGAACAGTTCATAAGAAAGGACTAATCTAAATCCTAATATATGAAATTTCCCCTAAACTATTGTCCATTCAACAAGTCCCATAATAATCAGAACAAAACTGAGGGAATCCAAACTAACAATAAGCTAGGGAATTTAGGAAGAACACATGTAAGAAACTGAAAGTCCAGGTTTCATCCACTGAAATTCACATTACCAGTACAAATATCAAAGAGAAAGGCACTCTCGTGCTACAGAAGTCATCATGGTCCAAGAAGTATCTAGATATCAAGAACAAAAATGATGAGCAACAAGGAATTCAGCAAAGCAAACGAGTGAAGGAAACAACAAATGATCAGCAAACACACAGCTCCAACTCAGTCCATATCTGAATCAGAGATCCAGAAAAACTTCAGAGTATCTTTGTTTCTTTTTTCAGAAAAATCAAAAGAGAACTAATTCAGCTTTTTATCCAAAGAGTGCAGAAACTTTTTCTGTATTTTCTAGGGTCTGAATTCTGATGTGTTTTTCAGAACTTTGGTGCAGAGAATAGTGCTCAATCTGTGTGTGAAAGGAAAGGCACTACTTATAGGCCTAAAAGGCCATGTTCTGAAAAACCAAATCAGGAAAATATTCCCTTCTGCCTGAAAAGGCATCTTTTAACCACCTGAGACAGCTGACTGTCCCATATTGGCTCAGCAATATTTGTGCTAACCAAATAGGGACAGCTGCCCCCTATTCTAGAAACTTCTTGTACTAGCCTTATCTAAATACTTATTTCATATTCTTCCCAGACCCCTTAAGTTTTCAATTGTTCAACTAAGACCCTTGGAGTTTCTAATGATTCACAATTCAAGGCAAACAAAGACCCGGCCATAAGGATTCAGGGTCCAAAATTTAATGATGTAATTAAAACACTAATATTTGCCTAATTAGTAAGGGCTTAAATAATGAATTTAAACAAATGACATCTGAACAATAATCAAACCAAGATAGGAAGAAAGTCGTGAAGAAACCCTGGAAATCAGACTACTTAACTTATAAATCAAAACAAATCAACCAATTAACATTTGGAAATCTGGCTGAAACCAATCTAAATATTACAACTAAAACAGAGGGGAACAAATACGAAAACGGAAACAAAAACAGAGCAGTCATACAAATTATAACAGCCTGAAAATTAACCTTAATCAACCTAAATCCTATGCAATCGAAACCAAACTTTAGCTAATTTGCAAGATTCAGCATGCTTTTATGAACAAGTTGACAATACCAATTAAAGGGAACACTCTCACTTATATAGATCATATATGCTAAAAGGAAGAAACAAGTGGAAGAAAACAGAAGCTAGTATAGAAAGAAGAAAAGAAAGAAACAAAACAAAAGAAACGGAAAAGAAATACCTAGGGCTGTTTTGGACCGGACCAGTTGATGAATTACTCTGAATGCAGCACTCATGAACTTATACAACCATTAATTGGCTGTTCTTAACAAGAACAATCAATTAATGGATGTTTGGGTTCACATGTTCCAAACACCGACCGAGAAAAAGAAGAAAGGGAAAATTAGGGTTTTTGCAGAATCTTAGATTAAAGATTCGACAGGATTGGGGTGATTCGAGGGGAACCAAAGGGATATTTAGGAAGAGGAGGATGAGGAGATTGCATGGTGAAGTTTTGGGGTGATTTGGAGAGGTTAGGGTTATTGGGATTGAAACTTCAGATTTGAAATTCGAGGCGTTTGGTGATGATTTGAAGGAAATAGGTTAGAGATTTGAAAAGAGGAGATGACAGGGGTTCTGCGGTGTTTATTTGGGGAGGTTTGGGTGTGGTCCGCAGCCGTGAGGCGATTTCCGGCCGGCGGACCGCGGCGGAGACGGCGAGGGTAACGTGGGCGGCTAGGTTTTTGGAGTTAGATACAGGGACGGTGAAAATGTGGAGTGTTTCTAGGGTTAGGGTGTGGGTTTGGACAGCAATATAGTTAATAGGAATTGAGTTCGGAGCCATTGGATCATAAAGATCCGACGGTCGTGATTGAGAGGGAGCGAAACGAGGTCGTTTTGGATGATAGGGGCGGATCGGGTATGGGATTTTGGGCCTGCGTCTGAGGCTGAATTGGGGTGGGATTTTGGTCCTAGCATCAGTTTGGTCCAACTGAATCTTAAATCTAGCCTTTTTCAATTTCCTTTTTTTTTTCTTTTTTTTCTTTTCTCTTTTTTTTTAATTAATTAAAAACCTACATCAAATTCCTGAATTAATTTAAATTATACAATTAAGCTAATTATCTAACTATAGTATTTATAAAAATTGGTTGATCCTACATTAAAAGAGAAAAATCAATAATCTAAAAATTAAAAGGTAAAAATGTAAAATGAGCCATTTTTGTGATTTTCATTCTTTAATAAAATAAATAATTAACTAATTAATCCTAAAAATGTAAAAACAAAACCTAAATTCAATGCATGGTATTTTTGACATTTTTCATGATTTTAATAAAAAATTAAACGTGCACAAAAATGCAAACAATTAATAAAATCCTACAAAAATCCTATAAAATGGCAAATAATTGGAAAAATCTATTTTCTTAGATTATAGGAGTAATTCATATAGGGCAAAAATCACGTGCTCACAACGATTATTTAGGGCCATGGAAATCTGTCCTAATTGGATCTCAATATTCTTTATGGCTGACTCATGTGAGTCTACTCTGTCAGCTAGTTTTCCAGTGGACCCAATCACTTGTTGCATCATTCGCTCAAGTTTAGCAATCCCATCTTCATGTCTCACAATGTCTTGTTGTGGAGGTTGTTGATAAGCCTGCTGCTGATTTTGCTGGTTGTACCCTTGTTGCCTTTGGTAAGGCACTATTTGCCCCTATGGTCGCATAGCCCCATGGTTATTGTTGTTATTGTACTGCTGCTGAGCTGGTCTATATTTTTTATCCTGCTGACCCCAATTCTGACCACGTGTTCTCTGTCCCCTGTAGTTGGCCACATAATTCATGTTCTCCTGATATTGTTGATTATCACCTTCAGCACTCAACGAGCAGACATATAGTTGATTAATGCATGATGTACATAGACTCCTATTAGTTGCATCAACTATGTGTACCTACTGCTTCTGGCCTGATTCTTCAACCTTTTTGGTAAGGATTCTCATTTGTGTCAGTAGAGTGGCCATATTTTCAGCCATGGAGTTAGTGGGGTCAAGAGCCACTGAGTGAACCACATGAGTGATTGGAGCGTCTTGTTGTCCATCATGAGTTTTGTGCCATCTTGTCAAGTAGGATCTTGCTCTCTCTGAATGTTTTGCTAAAAAATGCTCCACCTGCTGAAGCATCAACATTGGCTTTCAAAGTATCTGCTAAACCCATGTAAAATCTCTGCCCCAACATCTGCTCCGGAATACCATGATGTGGACACGTAACCAGCAGACCCTTGAATCTCTCCCACGTTTTGTGTAGCGTCGCAGTTGGTTTCTGTCGAAAGCTCAATATCTCATCAATTTGCTGATCAGTCTTGTTGGGTGGATGAAATTTGTTCAAATATTGCTCGACTCATTCCTCCCAAGTAGTGATGGAGTTGATGAGTAGTGAATTAAGCCAAGTCTGAGCTGCTCCTGTCACTGATAATGGAAACAACATCAAACGTATTGCTTCCGGTGTCACGTTGTGTTGCCTCTACGTGGCACAGATTGACAGGAAATTCTTTAGATGCTATTGAGGATCTTCAACGTATGACCCAAAGAATAGTCCCTTGTTTTGCAACAGAAGTGGCATGTTATTTGTGATTTGAAATGAATCTGATTGTATCTGAGGGACTACAATAGTAGTTGCTAAGTTGTCAGCAGTGGGTTGTACCCAGTCATATAATGCTGCTTCTGGCACAAGAGGTGCTACACCCTAATCGTTTGGGTCATTCACGTTGTCTCTGTTGTTTGGATTATCGTCTTCCATGTCTGGTTCAATGTTTTTGGTTGAGTTCTATTGTTGTTTGCCTTTCCTATTTGCACGATTCAATGCCTTGAAAACTTTCTCAGGATCTGATAATGCTTCGAGAAATTCACCAGTTCTTGAGGAGTTTCCAAGCATGCACCTGTAACAACCATGACTACAACGTTAGAATTTCAATGGTCAGTTTAATTGAAGAAAATTGACTACACTAAGAATTTTTGCACTTCTTTTTAACTGCAATCAATAACACCGTTAATTCCCCGGCAACGGTGCCAAAATTTGATCACGCCCAACTATGACTTATAAAAAGGACAAAGCGGTCGCTGCAAATATATTCCGGTTAACAACTTCGGAGTCGAATCCCACAGGGAATTAATTTATCAATCACAGCTATTGGACTCACAGAAACTCACGCATTCAATCTTCAGGGATATTTGAGTAACAAATTGGGTGTTTATTAACTAAATATTATGTAATAAAAATGCAGTAATTAAGAACTAGTTATAAACGATTTGTAAGAAAGATTGGGAATGGTCTAAGGTTCTGATTTCCCCTCTTGTCAGAATCTTTTCCGCTATGTTTACTATAAATTTGCCTAAGTCTTCTCTATCGATTATGAGCACTCTATCTGTCGTAACTCTCTCCTGAGTAATTACAACAATATACTAGACATATTCTCCCGAATTACGCTAGCTGGCCTGAATTACAGCTCATTTAGATCGCACCCAAGGTTTCATTATCCCCAATCCCACCTTTAACCCTTCGTATTGATCCCTCATATACGTTAGGAGTGGTGTTGTTCAACAACTACCTAAATATACACTGTCTCCTGAGTAATGCATACTAAATAGGCACAGCCGATTAAGGGCCCTTCAATCAACAGCAATCACAATATAGTTGAACAAACAGAGAAAATATTAAGGCTAATCTATATTAACATAGAAAGAAATTCATCCTCCAAGAGGTTCCATCAAAACCCTAGATTAGGAGTTTAGCTACGCAAAATCATTTTTACAATCATAACGATTGAATTCATCATCAATGATATAAACAAGAAGAAGAAAGGTAAAAACTCTATGCCGAATCTTCCGCCTTGCTTCTTGCCTGTTCTTGCCTTCAAAATCCCTTCGAAATCCTCGATATCCTCTTTTTGGGCGAGCTGGGCTTCTTATAGGTCAAGGAGAGTCATCCTGGAAATTAGACAATTGACCCTGCATTTTTGGCTCACGTCGACTCGTCTGCGGCCACGGATTGGACCCCGAATTGACCGTGGATTTGACATAACTTCTGTCCGCGGACGCGGAGCTGACCGTGGACCTGGCCGCGGATTTGGTCCTTGCTTTTTCTTCTCCTTTTCGATCATGTTGTCCTCCGATTGGCCTTCTATGCTCCATATTGACTCCAAAACACTCTTTTAGCTTCCTCCTAGCTCAGAATGGTTCCTGCAAAGCATAAAACTCTTAATTAGAGCATTTTGTTATCTTTTACAATCAAACATTGATAAAGTACGGCCAAATTAGAGTGTAAATATTAGCTAAATTGCTTGATTATCGTCTACTATCACGAAACAACATACTTATGTCAACTTTAAAATGATACTTCCTCCGTTTAAAAAAAATAATCTATTACTACGTGGGGATTCAAATAAGATTTTCTTTGACTATACTTTTTGCAAATAATTTTAAAATATTTTGAATTGTTAACTATCATAACTTATGATACTTTAATGTGACTTTTAAATATGAAATTATATTTCAAAAAACTTAAAGAACCTACGTACGAATTCACACCGAAAATAAATCAATTCGATTCTCATACTCCAAAAAGGTTCAAGCAAATTAAAATTGTAGGAGTATTAATTAATAGTGCCGCGCGCGATAACTGGTTTGACCGACAAGATATGAGGCTAATACTCTCAAGCCCCAAATTACAAGTTTTTTTCCCAGATTATTCATTTACTAGTATCTCGATAGTAGTATAACCCCATTTTAATAATACTCACCATTATTTTTATCCTACTGTTTATTTATTCTTGAAAAGATTTACCAGTTTGATTCTGTTTACCCTTAAAATCGGATAATAATTAAATTTATAAGTGGTTTTAAGGATACGTAATTTCACCTAGCACTAGTTGATAAATACGATAATTAATATTAGAAATAAACAACAAAGTAAAGCAAACCAGTATTGAAATGCAATTCAGCCCTCGAGAGAGAGTATAATTATGGAATAAAATGATGAAAAAGAGAGTATGGGAGAAAAGGAGTATTGTATTGCTTTGATATGTGTGAATGTCAGATGGTTAACAAAATGATTAGAACCCTCTTTATATAGTAGATGAATCCTATTTATGGTAAAATTCTAATTACAGAAGGAAATCTCATGATTAACTAAACTACCGCCCATGATTTGATCTATTTTGAGATTTTTGCCATGATCTTCGACCAGACACGGATATTTTGCCTTTTCGTTATTCGATCTTGTTTGATGTCTATCCCATTCGACCTCGATCATTACTGGTCTCGATCTCAACAAGTATCTCGAATCCCGAGCTCGGTACTTTATCCTCATGTCTTGGTTTGATATGCTATGGGGCTAATCCTCGATCCATCCCCTAGTCTCGGTTAATTAGTAAAATCGGGTGGGTCCGGTTTTAACCATATACAGATAGTCCCCTTGTTTTTTGTATTAAAAGGACAAGAAACGAATTGAGTCCTCAATATTTAACCCGATTTGTCATGACATTATCATCGTGACGTAAGTGACAGAGGTGACCGAAACGTCTCGTCGGTACAGTTCTCAAGGCATTTAATGCTTGTTAGTTGATGGTCGGCCACCACTGGTACTGAACCGTCGCCTTCAACCTATAAATATGCCGTTCTTCATCTTTGAAACTTTACCTTCAACTCTTTCTGATTCCAACTTTCTCAGTTTCTTCATATTCCTTAGATCTTTGTGTTTCCAATTCCTGTGGTTTCTTTATTCGTTCCATTGCGAAATACCAAGTATTTATCCTCATCCTCCGCTTTTCTTCATCTATTACATGGATAAAACTTCAAAACTCATTCCTCAAAAGGAAAAATCTTCCTCATCGAGACCCGCGGGCGAGGAACCAGCGGCGGAGCCACGCCCTGAAGAATTCTTTCCTTCGCCGTGCGTCCTTGACTCTGACTTCAAGGTTGAAAAGACCCCCTCGATTCCGGGCCAATGCGAGCCAATGTTGAGGTACATATGCACAATCACCAGTGGCCTTCTAAACCAAGTTAAAAAGGATTGTAACTGGGTAAACAAGCACGTGGTGGTGCCCTCGCCTGAGGAGTCAATCACTACGTATGTGGAGGGGTTCCTAAGTGTGTACACCTACCCATTCACATCGGGGCCCCTGGACCCGGTTATCATGGACTTCTGCAAGAAGTACGAGGTCACCTTTGGCCAAATACATCCCTCCTTTTGGAGGATACTGAAACTGCTCCGCTTTTTTATGAGCCAAGTCGATGGGCTTCTTTCACCCTCGACCATCTGATACGCTTATATAGCCCCCGACTTTATCGAGGGGGGCTAATAAAGCTTCAACGTCGGGCCTCCAATGCAGCTTTCTCAAGCATATATGAGGACAAGGACCGGGGTTGGATGGGCAGATTTGTCCAAGTGAAGACCTCAGACTTGATCCCGGCCGAAAGTATGCCATTTTCGGAGAGATGGAATATGAAACGTAAGTATGACTCCCTTTTTAACTTCTACTCATTTTTTCATCCTTTCTGAGAGTGCATGGCGTGAATTGTCGAGAGGTCGATGGGAGGCCCGAAACCATGGTAAGTTTTCGTATAATCCGATAATTCTGACCATTGTCTGAACTTCTTTTTTGATCTCATTTACCCTTCTTCTGCAGGTCTTGGGAAGGACGTGCTGATGAGGAACCCATCAGGTGATGGAGAAAATCTTTCCCAGCCGTCTGCTCCGAAACAGAAGAAAGAGCGGAAAAGGAAAGAGACTTCGAGCTCCACGAAGTTGGACGAGCAAAAGCCCAAAAAGAGGCGGACCCGTAGGGGGAATGTCATCCCTTTAACAATGGACTCAATCTTCAGGCTACGAGACCAGCCCGAGGAGGGTCAACAAGAAGAAGAAAATGAAGATGATTCCGGGTTGATAGCCCGTGCATGAGCTAGACCGGGGCTCAAAAAGCTTCGGAACCAGTAGAGATCAACACTGACCGGCCTGGGCCTAACGAGGTCGAGGAGGAGACTTCGGCCCAAGTCCCCGATCCGAGAGGAATCGAAGATGTATTGCCTCAGGGAAAAAAGGCCATTAAAGAAGTGATAGATGCCGGCACAAAAAATGAGCTCAAGGCTCCCCAAGATGGAGGCAGTGCTTCAAAAGACCCTCGGGGGGCAATAGAGATTAGGGATTCCCCCTTGTTTCCTTTGATCTCCGATTCTTTAATACGCAATGCTCAAGCCGTGGAAGTTTGTAATGGGGAAGGAGCCCATGGAGAGGAGGATCTCTTTTGTGGTTTATTTTCCAGGATAGAAGACGTCACTGGTTCGGGTGACCTGGAGGTTCCGAGAAAAAGCTCGGGTGAGGCTTCTGACCGATCAATTCTCGGCTCCCAGTGTCAATCCCGGGCGCTAGCAAACTATTGTGATCACGGTCCCGGAAGATGCTCGTGTTCTTGGTGCCCCTGTAGGGGTGGCCACTACCTCCGGGGTTTGGTCATAGAGGAAGATCGAGCCCAAATGGACATGGTGGGAGCGCCTTGTCTTTTCAACGAAGCCCAACAGGCTTTAAACCGGGTAATCCCTGATTCTTCTATCCATTTTTGTACTTAGGTTTATCTCCCTTAGTATAATTTTTCCCTTCTATGTTTACAGTCTTCAGTGCTTCATCATGAAGCTTTCCTCCGATTTTGAGGGGAACTGAGCCGTTATGAGGCTGATATCCAGGGGGCTCTCCGAGGGGAAGAATGCCTTTAAACTTTTCAGTGAGCAGAAAGAAGAAGAAATCAAGGGCCTCTAAGCTGAGCTGGCCGCAGCTCAGAAAGAATAGAGCTAACTGACCGAGCAGGTAATAAAAGTGTTAGAAGCTCATGGCATCTGTAGACATGTAATTTTTTTACCCTTCCCAAGATTTTACATAGTTTAACATTTAAATATTTGATTTAGGTCTAATATGGCTATTTCAACTAGTTTTGACTCTTTTACTTTATTTTATCACAAAAATAAAAATTATAAAAATATTTTCTCTTATTTAGCTAATTGATCATTTATTTTGTTACTTTTAGTTTATCTATCTTTCATAAAATTAAAAAATATACAAAATAGTTTCACTTTTGGTATTTAATTTATTTCAGTAGTTTATTTAATTAAGAGTGATTTCTATATTTTATAAATACATTGTACTTTTAGAATAGGATTTGGGATTTTAGCTAAAAGAGTTTGAACAACCCCAAAACTAGTCTCATTTTTTAATTTTCTTAAGCAATTTTGGACCAACCCAATTACCCTTAGCCCAAATAACCCAAGCCCAATACCCTTAGATCCATCAGATTTTTCTAAAAAAAGAAATCGGGGTTGGGTCCGTCTAGGACAGATTTACCCAAATTAAAAGATCATTCTAATGTATCTTATGTGCTACATGCTGCATTCTTCAAAGGTAAAAGGGGTCATTTGGCGGACCAATGATAGTTGAGGGTAAATGAGAAAGAAAAGAGGGTGAATTATAAAACTGAAGCAAGTAGGGCCCAGTTAAATTTTTTTTCACATTTTTTTTAGAAAAAAATTTTAAAAAATGAAAAATCCAAAAAGATTTTGTACTTTCCCTTCATTTTTCAAAGAAAAAAGAAAAAAAAGAAGAGACAATAAAATATATGTTTTCTCCAACTCAGTTGTTTTTTTTTAATTCTTGCCCGTATCCAATCTGCCCGAACTATGCATACCTGATTCTCGTCTTTCGGGCGTGATACGTAGGCATCCCACATAGGGTCCGGTCTTCCTAGTGAGTCTTAGGTTCTTGGCTTCGCGGAGTCTTAGCCAAATCATGCATGTCTAGCCACTTTTGGCCACATCGGCCATTCTTGCAAAAATGGGGTCATTTGCGCAATAGTGGTTCAATGACCCATGTCTTAGAATCTTGAGTCCACAACTAGGTGCTATATTACTTTAAGGTCCATTCTTTTTTGAGTTTGCATCTTTAGCCACTTCTGGCCACATCGGTCGTTCTTGCAAAATGAGTCATTTTTGAAAATTAATTATGGGCCATGATTATTGGGAGTTTGAATCCACATAAGCTTTAGTGAGGTATTTCCATGTCTATGAGGTCACCTTTGACGAGTTTTCACTAATAAGCCACGTAGGTTAATTTTAAAAAAATAGCCACAACCATGTCTTGCATGTGTCCAGTAGGGAGCGTTATTGTCTCACATAGTATTCTAAGTCTTTAACTCTATTTGGCCTTATTTTTCTCATACAGGTGTGGATCTACTTACCAAAGCTTGAGCATGATAGACGCCCCAGGACCATCCAGTCAGGATCACTGCAAGTGTGTCTCCTAGGAATGAACTTAAATAACCAAAAACTAGGAAGTGCGTCTCTTAGGGGTAAAATCTCAATTTAGGAAGTGCGTCTCCTAAAACGAAAATATAACTTGAAAGACCCAGACTAGGAAGTGTGTCTCCTAGGAGTGAACCTTTAATGACTCAAACTAGGAAGTGCGTCTCTTAGGAATGAACATAAATGACCAAAAACTAGGAAGTGCGTCTCCTAGGGGTAAAATCTCAATTTAGGAAGTGCGTCTCCTAAAACAAACATATAACCTGAAAGACCCAGACTAGGAAGTGCGTCTCCGAGGGGTGAAATTTCAATGACTCAAACTAGGAAGTGCATCTCCTAATAATGAATTTAAATGACCAAAGCTAGGAAGTGTGTCTCCTAAAAAGTATAATCTGAAAGATCCCTACTAGGAAGTGCGTCTCCTAACGGGTACAACTTTAATGACTCCAATTAGGACGTGCGTCTCCTAAAACAAAGTATAACTTGAAAAGACCCAGACTAGGAAGTGTGTCTCCTATGGGTGAAACTTCTAACCTAAAATTAGGAAATGCGTCTCCTAGATTTGAGATTGAGCTTGAGGATAACTATAAACTGAGGTTGACTTAACTAAAAATTGACCCTATTCTCCAGACGGGACCCCTGAACTAAAGGAAAACTAAAGATTAACAACTTAAGAAAGCTAACAATTGACCCTATTCTCCAAGAGGGACCCCTGATCTAAAGGAATGCTAAAGATTAACGACTTAAGAAAAATTAAAAACTGACCCTATCCTCCAGGCGGGACCCCTGATCTTAAGGAAAACGAAAGATTAACAACTTAAGAAAAATTAAAAACTGGCCCTATTTTCCAGGCGGGACCCCTGAACATAAGAAAACTAAATATTCTTCACAACTAGGGGGATGTCTAGGAGGCATGGCTCTTCTCAACTAGGGAAAATTCTAGGGAGATGATGATCTTCTCAACTAGAGGGATGCCTAGGAGATAAAAAAAATTCTCAAACAACCTTAATTCCTAAAACATTAATTCTTATGGTTTATCTGTTTAGAGCCTAAGAAATTGGCTCTGTATCTGTACCTGTCAGCTATGAGTTACAAGATTCCTATCTATAAGTCTTGTGAAGCTTGATCTTGACTCTTGAATGGTTCTTCATGCAGACTTTTGATTTGAACCTTGATGCTTGCTAGCTGCAGGTGCTGATTCATTCTTCCACGACTTTTTTGGATCAAAACCGGACACACCGTGCTCGTGACTTCAGTCATGTCTTGAGCAATCCACATCTTGTCTCTGCTTATGCATTTTGGATTCACTTCCCCTTTTTTTCTTTTTTTTCTTTTTTATTCTTGATTGATACTACTTTTGTTGGTCATCTCGGATTAACGACTCGCATTCTTACCGCGAGCTTCTGCTACATCTAACTTGAATTGAATTCTGAAATGACTTCCCTCATTTTCCAGGTGGGCGCCTGCTACTGACTTGAAACTTGGAATAATTCCGAAACGAATTCCCTTGTTCTCTAGGTGGGTGCCTGCAATCAAAACAACAAAGCAAACAAAATTTTCTGCCCCAGTTTGCACTCGGAAGATTTGTGAGTTGTTAGCAAAACTGTAAACCACTTATGCTATTGATGCAATGATGAGAGTAAACTAAAGAGTCGACTAAGATGTGCGTCTCCTTTGAGTAAAAATAAGAAACTTTGACTAACAAATGCGTCTACCAAAAATAAAACCTGAATAACCCAAATTAGGAAGTGCGTTTCCTAGGGATGAAATCTCAATTTAGGAAGTGCGTCTCCTAAAAGTATATCCTGAAAGACCCATACTAGGAAATGCGTCTCCTAGGGGTGAAACTTGAATGAAACAAACTAGGAAGTGCGTCTCCTAGGGCTGAACTTAAATGACCCAGATTAGGAAGTGCGTCTCCTACGGGTGAAACTTGAGTGAACCAAACTAGGAAGTGTGTCTCCTAAGGGTGAAATTTAAATTAAGGAAGTGCGTCTACTGAAAGTATATCCTGAAATACTCAATCTAGGAAGTGCGTCTCCTAGGGATGAACTCTCAATTTAGGAAGTGCGTCTCCTAAAAAAAAATATAACCTGAAAGACCCAGACTAGGAGGTGCGTCTCCTAGGAGTGAAACTTTAATGACTCAAACTAGGAAGTGCGTCTCCTAGGAATAAACTTAAATGACCAAAAATTAGGAAGTGCGTCTCCTAAGGGTAAAATCTCAATTTAGGAAGTGCATCTCCTAAAACAAACATATAACCTGAAAGACCCAGACTAGGAAGTGCGTCTCCTAGGGGTAAAATTTCAATGACACAAACTAGGAAGTGCATCTCCTAGGAATGAATTTAAATGACCAAAGCTAGCAAGTGCGTCTCCTAAAAAGTATAATCTGAAAGATCCCTACTAAGAAGTGCGTCTCCTAACGGGTAAAACTTCAATGACTCCAACTAGGACGTGCGTCTCCTAAAGCAAAATATAACTTGAAAAGACCGATCGGACCGATCACCTCTTTGAAGAGAGGGAACGGCAAAAAATCCCCCACCCCCTTCTTCAACTTAGCTGCCACCACCTTGAATCTCCAAAAACCAACAGCCATGGCTCTTTCATTCTAAGACCGACAACCACTCTCAACCCCCCCCCCCCCTCGATTAGATATGAGCAGATTCAAGCCGTTGTTTTCTGGCATACCCACGTGATTACCAGATGTGAACCAACGCTGGCCACTCTCGTCTCTTTTGCCGCTTCTCCCAGATCTGAAAGATCTTTGGCCGAAGATGCAAGTTCCGATGTTGGAGGTCTTCGCTGTCTCACTTCCTCTCTCTCATCTCCTTGTTTTTCATTTAGTTTCTTTCATAGAGTAAATACTAGATTTGGCCAGATCTAACATTTTTGGTAGCTTATGTATTTTCCAGCGATTTTCTGTCCAAAACAACACCTGAACACAAAAATTCCGTTCGAGCTCGAGTTCGTTGATCGGCTTCCCGTTCGAGATCCGGTGTCGATTTGGCCTTTGTTCTGGCTTTCGATTTTTATTTGCGTTTCAAGTATGAACCTCGATTCAAAATATTGTAATTGTTATTGTCTTACTCTATTTGTCGTTGATCCATTCCTTGGTGTCGTAGTGGTGTTGCCACTAGGATTTTCTGATACTCCGATGCTTCATTTTGATTGTGGAAACATATGTTCATGATTTGCTCATTCATGACTTTAATTTGTGCCAAATGTTTACTGCCTCTATTTTGTTAAAGTAAGTTGCTCCATGTTCAGCCATATGTGTGGATATGGCTTTCCTTAACTATGGAGGTTACTGTTGGTGTTGATTTTCTACGGACTACTTCTGTTAAAATAGGATTTTGACTCGATTTTGCTGGTTTTTGTTGTTATTGAGATGCGGCTTATATTAAATTTTTACTACTGACATGCTTCCCTCCATGCTTGATCCTATGTTTGCTTTCCTTGTTAAAGATCTTAAATAAATACATATGTGTGTCCCATGATTTTGATTTATCAGGGATTGATGCTCTTCTCCATATCCTATGGTTTATCTATTTAGAGCCTAAGAAATTAGCTCTGTATCTGTACCTTGTTACTTTGAAGAAACTGCCAGTGTTGAAAATTTAATAAACAATTTCCAATAAGCCTTAATTTTGCTCCCACAATTCCAATTTCCATAACCTATATCTTAAATTAGCTTTAGGGAAACAATTCAAGAACATCATAGCTTGCTTTAGGCGCGATTAATAAATCATCGTGACTATGGGTACGATTCTTGTGGCATGGTCACGATACTTAAATCACAATTCGGGTGTGCATTTCATGTGACCCAACCACAACTTCGAATATATAAAATAAACATGTTGTAAATCGCGGGTGCATTTCATGTGACGCGGTTTGCAATGTGTATCAAAACAACAAGTGTACGATAATCATGACTTATTCCAGAAATAACTCCATAAATAATTAAAAGCGGTATATAGTTAAAAATGCACAATAGGTTTAAAACATGTAACAAATAAGGTAATTAGGTCAATTATTAATAGTTGAGCGACCGTGCTAAAACCACGAAACCCGAGAATGCCTAACACCTCCTGGGTTATGGATTTCTGTGTTCTCGGACTATAAAACAGAGTCAAACTTCCTCGATTCGAGATTTTAAATCGGTGACTTGGGATACCAAAAATTATCCCAAGGGGCGACTCTGAATTTGAATAAATAATAATAATCCCGTTTTGATTATTGTCACTTTAATTGGAAAAACTCCCTATCCTTACTGGAAAAAGGAGGTGTGACAACATCAGTTCGGGTGTGGTGGCTAACAATTCGATATCACAGGTCCAACAACTGAATGAGAGGATCAGGTAACTCCGTGGAGAGGTAGATGCGGTGAAGGCGGAAACCATAACATGGAAGCAAAATATGGACCGCCTTGCCTCAGAGAAAGAGGCTACTCGAGCTCAGTTATCCTCGGCTGAAAGCCAGCTCCAAGGCATGAAAGAGAAGAACTTGGCACAAGCCAAGAAAATTGAGGAGCTCCAGGCTCGGTTGGTCACAGAACTTGCAATGGCGAAATCTAAGGCTGAGATGGCCAAGGCCGACGCTGAGGCAATCGTGGCCTTCTACTGGTCTGACGCCGAAGCCGCTCAAGCTCGAGTAAAGGAAGTTGCCTATTTTGCTCAAAAGCGAGCATACTGGGTTGCCGAGCATGCTAAGTTCCAGTCTCGAAGGGAGACTCTCAAGGAGATACACGCTCGAGGCTCTGACTTTGCTGCTGAGATCAAAAATGCAAAAGAGCTTGAAGCCGAAGCCAAAGTGTAACGACCCGATCGGTCGTTTTGCATTTTTGAACCCCGTTCCCTTAAATAAGACTTCCCGCACTTGCTTTAACTAATTTATGACTTGCGGGGACGGGTGGTTCGGAAGTTAGAAGAGTTTTGAGCAAGAATAAGTCTAGTTGCTTCTTTAAGTTTCTTTAAAAAGGCCAAGTTTGACTTCGGTCAATATTTTGGTGAAACGTACCCGGAATCGTGATTTGACAATTTCTGAGGGTCCGTGGGAAAATATGGGACCTGGGCGTATGCCCGGAATCGAATTCCGAGGTCCCTAGCTCGAGTAATGAATTTTTATGTGAAATTGTTATGTTAAAGTTTCAAAGGTTTAAATAAACTAAGAAATCATTATTTTCCTAGGTATCGGGTTCGAATTTTGATTCCAAAACTTGGTACAAGTCCGAAATATCAGCTAAGACTTACCCGTAAAATTTGGTGTCAATCCGAGTAGTTTAAGGGCGTTTTGACCCGTTGGAGGAGAATTAAGAACTTGAAGTTCAATGATTTGATTCATTTCGTTTTGGGGTTGATTCCTCGATTTAGCGTTGTTTTGAGTGTTTCGAGGGTTCGAGTAGGTCCGCCTCGTGATTTCAGACTTGTCGGTATGTTCGTGCGGGGCACGGGAGCCCCGAGCGTCAAACGAGCGAGGCTCGAGTGAAGTTAGAATTTGGAAAATGACTGAAGCTTGCTGCTTCTGTCATAACCGCATCTGCGGTTCTTGGACCGCAGAAGCGGGACCGCAGATGCGGTCATTAGATCGCAGAAGCGGAGAAGGGGCAGGCCAGGGAAACCGCAAAAATGGCCCAGGGACCGCAGAAGCGGTTCCGCCTATGCGGCCCCCAAACCGCAGAAGCGGTCGAGCCCCAAATCCCAAAAGCCGCAGAGCCAAATTCCGCAAAAGCAAAAATACTTCCGTAGATGCGAAAATAACTGGGGGCAGAAGGGTTCATTTAATACGAACTCAAACTCATTTCTCTCATTTTTCACTCTACACTTAGGCGATTTGGGTTCTTCCAAGAGAGGGTTCCACATAACTTGGTAAGGTATGTAATTTCCCTTCATCCTCATCTTAAATACATGCATATTAGGTAGATTAAACACCAAAAATTTAGTAAAAATCAAGGATTTGAGCTAGACCTAGGGTTTTAATAAAACTAAGAATTTATCATAAAATTTGCCATGTAATGAACTAGAAATCATATATTTGTGATCCTTATGTGATAGAGAACAACTTCCTTCGAAAAATCTCGGAATCCGGGCACGTGGGTCCGGGATCGGAATTTAGGAAACTTGTGTTAATGGTTAGAAAATTGCCTAAATAGTTACAGTTCGACCTTGTAAGCCTTTATTTACTAGTTCTTACTTCGTTTGATTAGCTTGGGATTGTTCGGCTTCGAATTAAGGACTGGGGCTCGTTCTTGGACATTGGAAGTGCACTTTGGAGCGAGGTGAGTCTCCTTTCTAACCTTGTTAGAGGGAATTGTCCCCATAGGAGTATAAATGAGTAATTGTTGTTAAATGCGGGGGCTACGTATGTACTAGGTGACGAGATCCGTGCGTAGCTACTATAATGATAATTGTTCGGGTAGTTTAGGACCCACGTCATGTCTAATTAGGGAATATTTCTTGTTTTAAATTGCCAATATGATCATTTATGATTTGCTAGAGACTTGAGGAAATGAAAAGCGAACTTATGAGTTTGTTGAGTCTTGGTAGGAATTCCCTTGTATGTAATTGAGCCTTATGTGCTTTCCTGATATTATCTTCATGATTATGGACCGAGCCGATCGCCTCGGTGAGAATAGATGCATCTATGGTTCGTGCCGCTCGACCCTCGGCAGTGCACAATTTATTTTCTGTTGGAGCGGGCCGTCGACCTCGGCATGATTGTGCATGATTTATATGCTTACAATTAGATATGACATGATCACTTGTTTAATATGAAAAAGGGAAAACTGGTAGTTTAATTATGTCAAGAACATGAATATGACTCTTCTCTTAAACTTGTGTTATTGGAAATTCTTTATGCTGTATATCTCACTTTATTATTAGATTATCTTGACCTTAGTAAGTATCAAGTCGACTTCTCGTCTCTACTTCTTCGAGATTAGATGGGATACTTACTGAGTACATGTGGTTTATGTACTCATGCTACGCTTCTGTACTTAAATGTAAAGGATTTGAGGCAGGTGGATCTGGACATCATCCTGGTGCGCATCAGTGAGCACGCTTGGGGACTTCTACGATGAGCTGCTTCTCTTTCATGTCGATCCGCAGCCGAAGAAGTCCTTTCTTGTACTTTTTGTTTCTGTCTATCCTGATTCAGACAGTAGGATAGTGTATTATTCTTTTGTGTATATTCTACTAGTCGCCCGTAGCTTGTGACACCAGGTTTTGGCACACACAGTAATAGACATTTATTTTGGGGTTGTATCGCTATTTTAGCACTTTATGATCTTTACAGGTCTTATCTTTAAATTCGAAAATCTAGTATAACTGTCTTTGGCTAAAGTAAAATGAGAACTTAATCACATTCCGCATCGGCTGGCCTGACAATGGTGTTAGGCGCCATCATGACCTATTATGGAAAATGGGTCGTGACACAAAGCATTGGTCTCTTCTGATGATGATGATTCCGGGAGCAAGAGTGGTTCCGAAAGCGAAGAAGACCCCGAAGGTGAAGCCGTTGCCCCTGGGGAAGATTAAGTACTTAGGATTTTTTTGGACTTTTTGCATAGACTTCCGATCGGGCCATGTTGCCTTTGTAAATTACTTTGACATATATAAAGATCTTTCTCATGAAATTTCATCACTTCTGCCTTATGAAATTTGCGCTTTATTTATTCTCTATGAAATAATTATTCATAGGTTCGAGGTTCAAGTAATTTGGACCGAAACCGAACTAGTGTCGAGTGAGTACTTGCTCGAACTCAAAGTAGGGTAACCCTTAGATTTTAATTGAGTGAGGATGATACCCTGGACTCAAAACGAAAGATGGCCCTTAGGCTCTTGTATTAGGCCGATCTGACCTTAGAAAAAAGATTGGCTTTTTTCCCCCTTTTCGGCTTTAAAAGTTCATACAAAATTTGTTATTCCTTAGCATGAAATAAGGAATTGTTCGAGAGTTCAAACAACTTTGCATTCATTAGGGTCTTCGAGGCTTGATATTATCGAAGCCCTCTGTCATTTTGTCGAGGGTAGCCTTTTTAACCGGTTTTTGATAATATTTGAATGCCTATTTTATTACGAAATTCGGACGTCTCCGAACCGTGTTAATTCGGCCGTAGCCTTTTTATTTGGCATTTGCCCTTAGGGATTATTTTCCCGTTTCACTTCGAACTTTCCCGAAGTGTTAGTCCCCGAGTGGGGTGGCCGTGGCCTGTAAAAATTGAGGGTCGCCTTTTAAGGTCTCATGGTCTCGAAGTTTTTATAATTCGATCTCGTTTGTTTTTCAGACGGCAATCCCCGAGCGTGGGGTCCGTTATGATCGGCCCTTAAGCCTATTTACATAGTAGATCAAGAGTATGAAATTGTAAAGTAGAAAATTTTTTCTAAGGCATGGGATATCGGGAAGGAAAATACTTTTTTCAATAGATGATTATACATGCGAACATGTTTGATGTTAGGGCTTGAGTAACCTATATGAGCACGGTTCATTCGACCAGGCCCTTACAAAATATACCTATCGAGACCCCGCTGTTACAAAGTAATTTCTTTGCAACAAAGTTGACATTCGAAGGTAATGCCCCCCAGTATTCGAGGTTGATTGTAAAGAAGCCTCGGATACTGTTGAATTGTTCTAAGTTACCACGATCAATGGTTGCCTCGTTAAAAACCTCGCGGAAAACTTAATTGGGACAAAACCGGTCTAAGGGAAAAAGAGTGCAACGCGTGCTTTCAGACCTAAAGACTTTATGCTGAAGGATCCGTCTTCGTTCCTGATCGAACACCTGCAATGGTTAGTGATAAGTGCATTTTACTTGATTTTTAACATATAATTTCTTTGAAAAACACAAAAAAAAGCTATCATATTTCTTCCATACTTTGTCTAAATTATGCAGGAAAGGTTAAAGAAGTATTGGTCCGGGAACGAGAAGATTACAGAGGAAAAATTAGAAAAACGGACAAGCTAAAGCAGAGTAAAATATGGCGTTAAAGAAAGACGTGATATGCCATGACAAAGGACAACCGACTCATAACCAGCTACAACAAACTATAACTGACTCACAACCGGCTACAACAAACTATAACCAATCCATAACCAAAGAAGCTCATAACCAAGCATAACAAGGCCACAACCAGCCATAAAAAGTTCATATCCAAGAGAGTATTGAAGAGTTTGTCATGGCTTGGCTATAAAAGAGGCATCAATCGTGAAATGAAAAAAGGGGAGCGAGGAAAAAAGCTGAGAAGTGAAATATTGAGCAGAAAGTTTTTCCTTTCTCTTTATTCTTTAGTTTTGCTTCCGTTTCATCTTTTAGCCATTACTCTGGCTTCATTTCTTGTTCTGAATAAATTGTAGTATTGGAAATTACTCTAGTTCCTGTTTTTAATTAAATAGGAGGAATTATTCTCTTGAATATTTCTTTCTATTTTCTTATTTAATGGGCAAGATTATTTCCGTTGTCGGTATTGGCTCTAATATGGAGTAACTTTTCTTGTGTTGGGAAAATAACGGATCTTAATATTTTTATATAATAGTAGTAGATATTATTCTTCAATTTCACATGTTTGAGCTGAAGCTTTTTATTTAAATTTTATCTGCTTTATAGTTGGGTGTTAATTAATTTTGTTAACATCTATCTATTTCGTACTACATATTAACTTATTACTAATTCTGTAATCGAAAGAGGCAGAAGAAGTAATACTTAATTTTGGTATTGATAGATGTTAACCTATATTTAGTGACATCNCACCACATGTGCCCATAACCAACAAATCATAACGCTTACAGCACCGAAAAGCAACTCATAGATCTCCCCAGATCACTAACAAGTTCAATAACGATCGAATCAACCTATCCCTCAACAATACAATTCGGGGCCAACCAAGCCAGATCAAGCTAAATACTTAGCCACATCGGCCTGCCAACGAACTCATTAACAAGGAAGCCCGAAGATGCTCCTTCCACTACTATAACTCCTGCCGGAGCCGTACGATACGGTGCCCGGCACCGAATCAATACCGAAATCCACAACCTCGCCCAGCGACATGCCCGGCCACAAGAAACGCATCCGAAAAGTCCCTCAACACCAGAACTGAATCAATGGTAGAAACCTTTGCACTGACATCCATCACGAAGGCCCAATTAAGAAAAGCAATCCTTCCCAGCCGTCCGCTGGGTCTTTGGAATATAAACCACTCTGCTAGAACATAATCCGACGTACCTCGCCACTCTATCCGTGGCGCTTTTCGGCATAGCCCATAGCGCAATAGTCTAGAATAACCTATCACTGAGACAGTCAGTCTACACCCCAACATCATATCCAAAATCTAACATACCAAGCAAAGAAAGATCCACTCGGGCCTCCAAATCCCAATAACCACTAACGGTGCCAATACACACTATCCACAATCACTGCATAGCCTGAACACGAGAACTCCCGGTCTCCAACTCCATATAGCACACGAATCACCATACTTGATCCCAAATTCCGCCGTATGAATACATATCACACCTCAAGTACCTAATCATTCCACGAAAGATATTCTAAAATTCCACTGTGCCATCAAACAAACTCAGATATCAGCAGTCGATCTAACAAGAAAGCGCCGCAATACTATCGAAGTATCATCAGTTTAATCACATTTCCTTTTCCTGAGACGTATACTCTCGTCAAATCACTTCCAATTAGCAGTATCATTTCCTTGATTATCTGAGGCTACCCGTTGCCTAGGAGTTTTATGAACTTCTTTTCAGAACTGAACTGTAACCTAGCACACGCCAGTGTCGGTCCTCTACCACATGCCGCATATACCATACCATCCAAGGATAACATGAACACTTTTATCTCCCTTCCGAGCCACAGAAATCTACTCGCTCAACTAGTCAAGAACTTCTATTGATCCCATCTAGAAGAGAAATCATCGCACATTCCATGTCTCTCATGCCCATAGAAAATATACATCTCCAAACCGCGGTAGAAACCATCAAGAACTCTCCGATTTCCCTTTTCACAAATCAGACCTGCCAGGACTAAATCCTTCTAACTCGACCAAGCTAAGCAAGCCACCAAACTCCGAGAGCATTGCTGAAAAATACTTGCAAGGGCTCATTACTTCGAACACATACAAGGAATTAATCATATCCTTACCATACCGATTCGGTCTACTATCAAGCTATTCCATCTATCTAATTTCCCTTCTGATTCATCATCAACTTGATATTCCCTCTTGCTGTGGCACCACAATGCCTCAACCCGGGCTTACCACACGAGACTCAAGCACAAGACCACACTGTCTAAGACCCATAGGCCACTGAATACTCTCTCAAATGTTCCCATAAATACCACATTCCAGAATACTTTACTCTGAAGAAAACTTCCTGCGAATCTAAATTCGTTACCTTTACTTCCCAGATACTGATACATAGAATCCCATAATTAACATAAAAATACCACAAGTCTTGACCTTTTCCAATGAAAAACACAATCTCTGACCACATGCACAACCTTAAGATACCCGATAGTTCATTGTATAATCTTGAACACATTAGAACCATTCTCGAAAGTCATTCACTCTTATTCAAACTGCAAATTACCGGACCCAACGAACAGAACCACTCGTGCCTTATTAGCACTCTGACACCGCAGGATATGACCCCATTCCAATACAAACAAATATCTTCCTGCACCATGCACCGAGCATTCTTACCAACAGCTGCTTAAGACATCCCCTGATTCTTACACATCTACGAGGCACCATGTAACCTTTGTCAAAATTTTGCTTCACTCGTGCCATCCTCGGCTCAATTTCCGCAACCAGAACTGATTCGCCAGCATGCCTCGAACCGGAACCAACATAGCACATGACCGTACAATTAACTAATCAATAGCAAACTACCCAACTTGGCTCGAAGCCATATATCAAGACACACTCAACAACTCATAACACTTTTACTCTAATGATGCCTCAATACCATGGTGAGATTAAACTCCAATCATTTTGCTAGCGTTTGGCCATAGATCCCAAATTTATTTTGAAAAATCTGATTTGGGTGAAGTTTGGTTTGAAGATGAAAATGTGTTTGGACATACGTTTTCAAAACATATTTTCCAATTTTATTTTGAAAAAACATGTATATAATTCCCAAGTTTTGGGATTTTGGCTGATTTTGGGATTTGAAATTTGGGATTTGGGATTTGGCCAAAATATGGGCAAAACTTATGGCCAAACATGAGTTTTGAAAATAAATTCCAAATTTATTTTGGCAAAACTCATGACCAAACGGGGCCTTACAAGTTTGTGAAAACACAAATCATCTAGTACTGTAATCCTCTGCAAATCTCGCATTCATCCCCACATCAGTTGAGTCCACTCTCTTAAGTGACCCGAATTTTCAAATTTCAACACGTACCCTACAGTTACACATGAGATCTTCTAACATACACATAAGGACCATACCACTTAAGAACACTCCGCAGGAGATAACCCACCTGCTTCGCCTCAATTTAGTATTTCAGCATACCTTCCACCGTCATACACATTACACAGTCATTTAGTCTTCCTGGGTCTGAACTCATACTGCCACATGTAATGCACTTCACTCCCCAACTAGGAGGCACGAAAATATTCTTCACGCGCCCATACTCGGGCTACACATCAAATCACAATAGGAAACAAACACTTAACAATTCATCTATTATCCAGCAGACTTCTTCGTCACTACCAAGTCATATAGATACATCTCGCAGTACTAACATACTCATCACATGGAAATCCAACCGCCATTCCGGCTAATAGGGACAATACCGAACAAATAAGTTCAAAACACTTGCTCACACAATCAGCACCTCGGTGCTCAAGCCATAGGCAAGATCCGGCCTCAAGTCCTCCAGACTGGCCCAACATCAAACTCATAGAGATCACATCTCGCCCCTTGATCGGGTAATCACAAGCCATCAAGGAACATCTGATACTGAGCGCTCATGTGCGCTTACGAACGCGTGGAAGGAAATTTCAAGAGTTTCTTTTCAAGCTGAATCAAGGACGCACGATAAGAATTCAAGAAGGTGAAGTTTTTCCTAAAGGTTCTACAGCCTCTCGAGGATAAATACAGACGTCTCCGTACCGATCCGCGAGACTCTACTAAACCTGCTCATGACTCGTGAGACCTAGTAACCTAGGCTCTGATATTAACTTGTCACGACCCAAAACCCGCTCCGGTCGTGATGGCGCCTCTCGTGAAGACAAGGTCAGCCAGACCATTTTAGAACACCACCTTTAAGCAATTAATCAGTTAAATAACAGTTCGAATATGATTTAATGATATTAATTAACGTAATTACAACCCAACACAGCCCGACCGGGGTGTCACAAGTCACGAGCATCTATAAGAATGAAATTCCCACTTTACAGTCTAGAAATACACTGAACAAGAATAATGAATAAAATAGAAAGACAGTGGTGCTGCGAACGCTGGTAGTCACCTCGCTAAAACCTCTACAACTCTGCCTCCACGCAGCCAATACCCGCTACCGGATGAGTAAATACCTGCAACTGCACGCGAGGTGCAGGGAGTAAAGTGAGTACTCCAACTCAGTGAGTAATAAAGGTAAATAATAACTGAGCAGCAAGAAATAACGTAAAGCAACCAACATGCTATATAGAAGCCGGGTACAATTTTCTGAGAAAACAGTGTAATCTGTGAAATCTTTAGAAATACCTTGGCTCAATTCAAATCTCTTTTGAAAATGATCTTTTCATTAATTACGAAAACGATTTCAAAAAAGTCCGCCCCTCGGGCACAAATACCACAATATAACAGGTAAAAGGCAAATAAATATGCAAGATGAGCACATAAAAGTCCGCCCCTCGGGAAATCCTTGAAAAAAATAGTACCAGCCCCTCGGGCTCACTCTCAACAACACTCTAGGAACAGTATCACATAGTAGCCGCTGCGGCGTGCAGCCCGATCTACATATCGCTGCAGCGTGCAGCCCGATCCATAGCTTGCTGCGGCGTGCAGCCCGATCCATATGGGTACCCGCGCTCACTGTGGGGGTGCAGACTCCGGAGGGGCTCCTACAGCCCAAGCGTTATATCACTGCGGCGTGCAGTCCGATCCAATATTTACATACTACTGCGGCGTGCATCCCGATCCATATATAATCCTCACATCCAGGCCCTCGGCCTCACATCACTCAGTGTATCCTCACATCTGGCCCTCGGCCACACTCAGTCAGAATATCATCACAGCCCCCCGGGCATTAGTAAAACAGTAGTCCTCAGCCCAAAATATCATTTAAAATATCATTTAAGACTCAAATCTGAGTAAAAGTGGCTGAGTTGTAAAATAGTGGAGAAACAATATGACTGAGTTCAAGTAATAAGTCAAAACAGTGAGGAAACAGTGAAAATAATCCCCGAAGGGTTTAAATAATTGGCACGAAGCCCAAATATGGCAATCAGCCCAAATCATGATAATAACAAATATGTTCCAGTCAAATACGCGGTAAAAATCATTAATCGGGACGGACCAAGTCACAATCCCCAATGGTGCTCTACCCCACGCTCGCTATCCGGCATGTAAGTCACCTCAATATAGCACTATGGTGTGCAAATCCAGGGTTTCAAACCCTCAGGATATCATTTACAATTATTACTCACCTCGAACCGGTGAAATCTCTAGCTCGCGATGCCCTTGCCCATCAAATCGGCCTCCACGCGCGTCGAATCTATCCAAAATCATAGCGAATACATCACAATAGGCTAAGGGAACATAACCCAATCGAAAAGAATCGAAAAAATATCGAAAATCACGAAATTGCAGAACACCGAGCCCCGGGCCCACTTCTCGAAAAATCAGAAAATTAACATCACCGGATTCCTTATCTCGCCACGAGTTCATATATACCAAGAACTCTCAAATCCGAGCTCAAATGACCCATCAAATCCCAATTTGAAGTATCAAAAACTCAAGCCCTAGTTCATCAATTTTAGGCTTAATTTCCATGAATTTCTAGGTAAATTTCACATAATAATCGTGTTTGAAGGTCATATAACTCACCTCCAATCAATCCCAGTCGAAATCACCTTCAATTCCCGTCCAATAGCTCTTAAGGTTGTTCAAAAATGGTGGAAAATATCCCAAGCTCGCGGATGAAATGTTATTTAAAAACCCTTCTGCCCAGGCCTTTTTCCGCTTCTGCGACCCAGATGCCGCATATGCGGTTACCGCTTATGCGGCAGTTCCTCCGCTTCTGCGGACTCTTCAAAATTCCTCAGGACCGCTTCTGCGGTCATTTTCCGCTCCTGCGGACACCGCATCTGCGGGAATACGCCCGCTTCTACGAAATTCCTCCAATTAGTCCAGTCCGCACCTGCGACCCCTTCTTCGCATCTGCAGAACCGCATCTGCGGTCCCTTTTCCGCAGATGCGGAAATACCAGATACCAGCTGACCTTTAACATGCAAAAATTCCAAAACTCTCCGTTTAACCATTCGATCTTACCCCGAGGCCCCCGGGACCTCGACCAAAAACGCAAACATGATCCAATACCTTATTCAAACTTGCTCCAATCATCAAAACACAACGATTAACACTAAAACCATCAAATTACATCAAATTCAAGCCTAAGTTCTTCAAATTCTTCCGAAACTCGCATTCGATCAAAAACCCAACCAAATCACCTCCGAATCACCTGAAATTTTGCACATATATCCAAAATCACCTAACGAAGCTACAGCAACTCTCGGAATCCCATTTCGACCCTCGGATCAAAAACTCACCTATCAACCGGAATTCGCCAAAATACTAATTTTGCCAATTCAAGCCTAATTCTACACCGGACCTCCAAAATCAATTCCGATCACACTCCTAAGTCACAAATCATCCCCCGAAGCTAACCGAATCACCGGAAATCGCATCCGAACCCTCTAACTCAATAGTCAACATCCGATTGACTTTTCCAAAACAAGCATTCCTTCAAGAGACTAAGTGTCTCATTTTCTACCAAAACCAATCCAAATTAACTCTAACACACCAAATACTGATAATGAAACATGAAGAAGCATAAGAATGGGGGAAACGGGGCGGTAACTCCTGAGACGACGGGTCGGGTCGTCACAACTCTGGCTTCATTTCTTGTTCTGAATAAATTGTAGTATTAGAAATTACTCTAGTTCCTGTTTTTAATTAAATATGAGGAATTATTCTCTTGAATATTTCTTTCTATTTTCTTATTTAATGGGCAAGATTATTTCCGTTGTCGGTATTGGCTCTAATATGGAGTAACTTTTCTTGTGTTGGGAAAATGACGGTTCTTAATATTTTTATATAATAGTAGTAGATATTATTCTTCAATTTCACATGTTTGAGTTAAAGCTTTTTATTTAAATTTTATCTGCTTTATAGTTGGGTGTTATTTAATTTTGTTAACATCTATCTATTTCGTACTACATATTAACTTCTTACTAATTCTGTAATCGAAAGAGGCAGAAGAAGTAATACTTAATTTTGGTATTGATAGATGTTAACCTATATTTAGTGACATCTAGATCATATATGTTAAAATTGATTCTACACTTATTTGTAATCGAAAGAGGCGAATATTGCAGAAATCAGTTATAACAAGTAGGGTAACCGAAAGGGACTTACAAAAAAAGAGCATGCTTTAGTTCAAGTATATATTTCTGGTTCTTTAATATTACCATTCTGACGATTAAATTGTATAACCGAGAGGAGTGCATTTAATTATTCAACTATAGTAATAATATATAAATGTAATCGTGAGAGGCATTTATACATTTATGAGAAATAGAAGTTGAAGGTAAATGTATCTACTATATAATAAAAATATTAAGTGAAGTCAGGATCCCAACACTTTTTTATTATATCTGTGGAAAACAAAAATATTTTCTATTGCTCCATTCGTGCATTTTTAGTTAGTTAATTTAAAACTCAACTCTTTCTGATTTTCTCAAATAGTAACTAAAACAAGAAACGTCTGTAGAATAGATAAACCAATCTCTGTGGGTTCGACATCTTTCTATACTATTATTTGACAGAGTACGAGTTAAAATTTTATATACGCTAGACGCTCGTCACATGGCTAAAAATTACAATTGCTACAGTGATTTTAAATTCATAGTAAAAGCTTAGAATTAGCTACACCACTTATACTAGCTATTTAAATTCGTGGCTATATTATTTTGTCATGATAATTAGTTGTAGCTATTGAGCTAACTATTGCCATGGATTTTATAAATTGAAGCAAATATGTTCATTTAGTTGCAAGATTTTGATGACATAAATTATTGTGGCAAAAAATACTTTGTTTCTATAACAACTTCAAACACGTGACAAAAACTAATAATTAGCTACAGATCTTTAGTGTAGCAACAAATTTGTAGCTATTTTGGCAGCTATTGCCACAATAGTTAGAAACTGTAGCAAAAATGAGAAATTAGCTTTGCCAGTTAAACTTGTGTAGCTAAGAAATTTTACGAAATTGTGAATAGCTACCAAATTGTAATTTTTGTGGCTAATTTTCGGTAATAGCCACATTTTTTTTAAATTCGTAGCTAAAAATCTATAGCTATAGATGCATAATGTTGTAGTGTACATTTGAAAATGAAGGATGTATACTAGAGTCTAGACCTTCCTTTGCCATATTATTTTATGGTGCAAATATAAGAACCCCCTTTTTTAGAAGAAAAATTATGTGTATATTTAATATCTAGTGGGTATTAAGATAAAAGTAATGGCATGACCGACGTAGAGCGAGAAGCTCTAACTTCTCTCTAGCCTACTAAGAAAGAAAAGCCTCCTTCTTCATCTCATTCATCCTCTAATGGAAACAGATCATCCTACCGCCGAAATAATTCTACAAATGATTCTCCCTAAACTGCCGGACATTATCATTAATAATAACAATGCTTTCCATCCTCAAGAGATTTCGCCTATCTCATATAAGGAGAAACTAATTAGAGGGGAGGGAGATATGGATATCACCATCTATCCTCTTGAATCCCTACAATCTACATCCTTGGATACTTCAATCGTGGATCCTCTAATGACACTAGAAAAAAAATTTACCCTTTCACAAGAGGATAAAGCCCGCATGTATTTACCTTGGAAAAATTTCATTATTATTAAACTCCAAGGTAAAAGAATTCTTCATCAAATCCTAAAGAAAAAGGTTCAAGATCTGTGGAAAATAAAGGAAAATTTTCCCTTAATTGATCTTGAAGAGGACTACTACATTGCAAAACTACAGAACAAAGAAGGGAGAATTACAACCCATGTCACTTGGCCCAACAACCCATCAGAAAATGGCCCATGTTTGAAGCCCTTACCCAGTGTAGCCCAGGTTGTACATAACCTGAAAATTACTTTTCACCAGTTAGCCCCTTTTTTCTTCGTTCCCCTCTTTTTTCTTCGTTCTAGTTACATCCCTTGTCACTCCCCTTTTTTCTTCGTTCCAGTTAGCCCACCCCTTATTTCTCTGTTCCCCTTTCTTCTTCATTCACATTTTTTCTTCATTCTTCTTCTCCTTCCCAAGTCAGCCTTTGCACCACAAAATTTCTCTACTATTGTTATTCTCCTTCAATTCTTTTCCGGATTCCAATGGTTAATTAATGATTTGAAAAATAAAAGTCAGCATTACAGGTGGTTCGAAGATTCGATTTCAGAAATTGAGTTTTTCGATTTGTTAGTTGTTTGGAATGGGTGTTGTCTCAATTGATTGGAATCATCAAGATGAGTTCAAAACGTAAATTTCAAGTGATTTGGAGTAGATTTAGGCTATATTTGAGTTAAATTTCAGAGGATGCCCAAGGAAGAAGAAGAACACGTGAAGCTCCATTGATAGGATTCATTTGTATAATAATGTATAATACTGTATAAATAGTATATAATAGTGTATAAACACAACTTATACACTATTATATACAAGGTTGATACATTATTTACAGGTATTTGGTGAATTTCTCGCATTTTCTTCTTCTTCTTCTTCTTCTTCTTCTTCTTCTCATTCTTCTTATACACCTATATACATAGTGTATCAAGAATATTTTCACTCTGTGATTATACATCATTATACACTTTTATACAACTATATACATAATGTACCTCTTTGTATGTGTGACGACCCGACCCGTCGTCCCGTGAGAACCGCCCCGTTTCCCCCATTTTATGCTTCTTCATGCTTCATTATCGGTATTTGGTGTGTTAGAGTTGATTTGGGTTGGTTTTGGTAGGAAATGAGGCACTTAGTCTCTTTAAGGAAGGTTTGTTTTGGAAAAGCCAACCAGACGTTGACGTGTTAGAGGGCTCGGATATGAATTTTGATGATTCGGTTAGCTTCGGGGGATGATTTGTGACTTAGGAGTGTGATCAAAAGTGATTTTGGAGGTCCGGAGTAGAATTAGGCTTGAATTGGCAAAGTTAGAATTTTGGCGAATTCCGGTTGATAGGTGAGAATTTGATCCGAGGGTCGGAATGGAATTTCGAGAGTTGCAGTGGCTTCGTTAGGTGATTTGGGATGTGTGTGCAAAATTTCAGGTCATTCGGAGGTGTTTTGGTTGGGTTTTTGATCGAATGCGTGTTTCGGAAGTTTTGGAAGAACTTAGGCTTGAATTCGATGAGAAATGATGGTTTTAGTGTTGTTCGAGATGTTTTGATGATTGGAGCAAGTTTGAATAAGGTATTGGATCATGTTTGTGTTTTTGGTTGAGGTCCCGGGGGCCTCGGGGTGATTTCGGATGGCTAACGGGATGAAAATTGAAGTTTGGAGATTGCAGGTCTGCTGGTATCTGGTATTTTCGCACCTCCGGTTGTGGGACCGCAGGTGCGGTCACGCAGAAGCG
>NW_017671293.1:239790-264390 GCF_001879085.1 Nicotiana attenuata | reverse complement strand
GTACTTATCCTCGAGAGGCTGCAGAACCTTTAGGAAAACTTCACATTCTTGAATTCTTATCATGCGTCCTTGATTCAGCTTGAAAAGTAACTTCTGAAATTCCTTCCACGTGTTCGTACGCGCGAACAACACTCAGTGTCAGATGTGCCTTGATGGCTCGTGATTCCCCGATCGAGGGGCGAGATGTAATCTCTGTGAGTTTATGTTGGGCCAGTCTGGAGGACTTGAGGCCGGATCTTTGCCTATGGCTTGAGCACCGAGGTGCTGGCTGTGTGAACAAGTGTTTGAACCTATATGTTCGGTATTGTGCCTATTAGTGGAAGTGACGGCTGGATAGCTATATGATGAGTATGTTGGTACTCGAGATGTATCTACGTGACTTGGAAGCGATGAGGAAGGTCTACTGGATGATAGAAGGACTATTAGGTGTTTGAATTTCCATCGTGATTCGAGGTATAGCTCCGAGTTATGGGCGCGTGAAGAATCTTTTCACGTTTCCAGTTGAGAGTGAAGTAAAAATTTTATGTTGCGGTATGAGTTCAGACTCGGGAAGACTAAGCGACTGCGTACAGTTTAGGACGGTGTAAAGTATACAAAAATGGTAGTTGGAGGCAAAGCAGGTGGGTCATCTCCTGCGGAGTGTTCTAAAGTGGTGTGATCCTTATGTTATCTATTAGAAGATCTCATTTACAAGTGAAGAAAATGTGTTGACATCTAAATTGGATCGCCGAGAGAGTGGGCTTAACTGTTGTATGAGCGAATGCGAGATTTGCAGAAGAGTTAAAAATTTCTAGATGATTTGTGTTTCCACAAGCTTATGAAGGATTGAGTTTAATCTCACTATGGTAGTAAGGCAGCAATGGAGTATGTGCGTTACGAGTTGTTGGGAGTGTTTTGATCTATGGCTTCGAGCCAAGTTGGGAGTTTGCTATTGATTAGCTAATTGTACGGTTATGTGCTATGTTGGTTCCGGTTTGAGGCATGCTGGCGAATCAGTTCTGGTTGCGGAAATTGAGCCGAGGATGGCACGAGTGAAGCAAAATTTTGACAAAGGTTATATGGTGCTTCGTAGATGTGTGAGAATCACATGATGCCTTGAGGTGTTGTTGGTAAAGAATGCTCAGTGCATAGAGCAGGAAGATGCTTTCTTGTATTGTGAACAGGTCATATCCTGCGGTGTCAGAGTGCTAACGAGGCCCGGGTGGTTCTGTTCATTTGATCAGGCTAAATGCAGTTAAATAGAGTAAATGACTCTCGAGAATGGTACTAATGTGGTCGAGATTCTACATATGACAATTGGGTATCTTAAATTTGTATATGTGATTAGAAACTGAGTCTCCATTGGGAGAGGTCAAGATGTGTAATTTTTCTATATCAATTATGGGCTTCTATGTAGCACTATCAGGAAGGTGCAGGTAATGGATCGGAATTCGTAGAATATTTTATGATGTTTTGACTTGCGAGGTAGCAGTTGGAAGGTACGAAATGGTTCGTGGGATGTGAGACAGCATGGTCTCGTGATTCAAAGTCACTCGGGATGAGTGCAGATGGATGGAGTTATATGTTGAATGCAGTTACCATTATTCCTAAGGAATTAGGGTAAGTCGAAAGAAGATGGATTGGTTAGCCATATATCTGATGGCATATTGGTGGTAGAGATCAATTCCTTCAGCATGATCAAGTTACGCGTGTGATTTGTGGCGGTACAGGTGAGGCCTGTCGTCCGTCGTAATTGATGTTATTCAAGAGTATTCCATTGTTATGGGCCTGTTAGTGTAGGCGGATCCCGAAAGGGTTATGGTGGGTTAGACCACTACTTAGAGATTTGCATATTCTACGGTTATAAGAATTCACCTGTGTGTTGCTATGGTTCTCCTGAAGTGAGTTAAGCAGAAAGTTTTATATGATGAAGTGTTAATCTAATAGTGGTTCCGAAGCTTTGATGAAAAGCGTGTCCTATCGTATGTTGGCATGTTGGGTGCAATGAGTGGTATGGAATTTGAAGTGAAGATTGAGGTAACATCTCGGTATGGACAAGGATGTCACGAGCTCGGATGAGCAGGGAAGTAGTTTCGACGTTTAAGGTAAGTCGGTATTGTCTTCAGCATCACCTGAGAACGGTGTTTTGTGAAAAGGCTTTGCATCCTGGTTGATAATTCTTGATCGCTTTTCAGCGTTAGTGCGGCCGATGCTTTGGAGGTACGACCCAGTTATCTGTAATGGTAGGTTGTGGGAGGGTGTCCCACAGGAAGAGTGTGTAAGTATGGCAGTTAGTCACTTGATTGATTGAAGACTTGAACCAAGTATGAAGGTTGTGTTAATATCGTTGAATTGAGAATATATGCCCGGTGGGCACTCAGTCTATTGAGTTGTGGACTACAAATGATTCCTCCGACTTTGATGGGTGCTCCTATGTGTTACGAGCGGAAGATGAGTTGTTAGGGACCTTTGAAAGGTAATTAACCTAGTTCAGTGTGATCAGAATCGGCTTGAGGTCAATGGATGGATTCAAATGTGAATATGGGCTCTATGTCAGGCCAAACGGGTTCATTTCAGTGATGCGCTCCTTATGGAGGAGTCAGGGTGTTATTTCGTTGTTAGATGTTTTATGCAGTGATACACTGCGCCGTGTAAGTTGTGAGACGGTTTGAGAAAATGCTTATGTGTTGAGGATCCACGTAGAAATGATGTTTATGAACAAAATGGCTCTAGATATTCATATTGTATATCGCTCCTCAGTTGAGCTTGAGTTTTGGTAGCTTATATTGCTGTATGTCCCCTCAGGGACGGTATTATGCACTTAGCGTGCTTGTGACCGAAATTCGGTATTTTATATTAATGAGCAATTTAGCTCGATGTACACCTCCTTAGGTGAGTGTTATGTGTGGATCGGGTGGCACGCCGCCATGAGTGTGTTATTTGGATCGAGTTGCGCGCCGCAACAGTGTGTCATTGAGCATAGTTTCCTATATGCTATTTTTGTATGCCTTACTTCCTATTTTCTAAGGAGAGCACGTATTAGTGCGTGAGCTAGGCAGTTCCTTCCAGAGTTCGTCTTCCTTTTTGTACCGCGATTTAATCGGTAGCCTATCAGCACCTTGTGGCATCATACGAGACTTTTGATTATGTACGGGGTGGCTTATTGCCTAAGCGGTTCGTACTGGATGAGGTCATGCATTGGGACGAAGTTATGTGGAGGTATGATACTGCGAGTAGATTTGTGTGTTCTGTCTCTATGAGAGGAGACGGGCTCTCAGTTTTGTGTTGTAATGGTACTGGAGGGCTTGAAGTACAGCTCTTTCATTTGAGCCATTTTCATGATTTGGGTATGTTCGGACTGTTGCTTATTGGTGCGCGTATTGTGCGAGTTATAGCTTAGTCCTGTACTAATGTGTAATGTCACCAGAGTAGTGTGTTGATTAGATGATATCGTTGGGATCTTTAATGAGTACGAGCAGATTTGATTTCAGTATGTTGGAAGGATAATATCGAGCTTCGACTTAGAAATTTGATGTAGCATTTGCCAAAGGAGAAGTGGTTTCATGAATGGTTGATCTGAGAAATGGTGATGGTTTTGCCGCGTGTTTTAGTTATCAGTTGCAGTATATGTAAAAGTATTGGAAGGAAACTTTAGTTGTTAAGAGGTTTTCTACCGGTATTCGGGCGTTGTGGGCAACTACTATGGATAGAACTTATCGTTTTGAGTGTTTGGGTTATGTGGAATATCATATGATTGCACCTGAGGTTGCAGGTATGGGTTATTACAGCTGGTTCGGGCTTATTCTGAATATAGATGTGAGGTTCTGGTCTTGTGGAT
Source organism: Nicotiana attenuata (assembly GCF_001879085.1). Lineage (NCBI taxonomy): Eukaryota > Viridiplantae > Streptophyta > Magnoliopsida > Solanales > Solanaceae > Nicotiana > Nicotiana attenuata. Next base: position 260,573 of record NW_017671293.1, on the reverse strand, counting down.
GATTTCGGAAAGTGGAATGTTGTTCTATGATTTATAGGCTGGACTGGATTGTGTAATTATAGTTAAAATGCATTGTCAGACCTATGTGAGATAGGGTGACGTGGAATCACCCCCGGGTATATGCATAGAAGGGTTATTCAGCGATTGGTTGGCTTTTAGCACCAGCTTTGGGTACGCTCGAGGACGGGCGTTTGTTTAAGTTGGGGAGGATGTGACGACCCGACCCGTCATCTCGTAAGAACCGCCCGTTTCCCCCATTTTATGCTTCTTCATGTTTCATCATCGGTATTTGGTGTGTTAGAGTTGATTTGGGTTGGTTTTGGTAGGAAATGAGGCACTTAGTCTCTTTAAGGAAGGTTTGTTTTGGAAAAGTCAACCGGACGTTGACTTACGTGTTAGAGGGCTCGGATTTGAATTCCGATGATTCGGTTAGCTTTGGGGGATGATTTGTGACTTAGGAGTGTGGTCAAAAGTGATTTTGGAGGTCCGGAGTAGAATTAGGCTTGAATTGGCAAAGTTAGAATTTTGGCGAATTCCGGTTGATAGGTGAGAATTTGATCCGAGGGTCGGAATGGAAATTTTGAGAGTTGCAGTGGCTTCGTTAGGTGATTTGGGATGTGTGTGCAAGATTTCAGGTCATTCGGAGGTGTTTTGGTTGGGTTTTTGATCGAATGCGTGTTTCGGAAGTTTTGGAAGAACTTAGGCTTGAATTCGATGAGAAATGATGGTTTTAGTGTTGTTCGAGATGTTTTGATGATTGGAGCAAGTTTGAATAAAGTATTGGATCATGTTTGTGTTTTTGGTTGAGGTCCCGGGGGCCTCGGGGTGATTTTGGATGGCTAACAGGATGAAAATTGAAGTTTGGAGATTGCAGGTCTGCTGGTATCTGGTATTTTCGCCCCTGCGGTTGTGGGACCGCAGGTGCGGTCACGCAGAAGCGAAGGGAGGATCGCAGAAGCGAATTTCGGGCCTGAGTGCAGTTTTCGCAGAAGCGGTTGGGGGAGCCGTATCTGCGGAGCCGCAGATGCGGAAGAGTAACCGCAGAAGCGGTTTTGGATTTTAAGGAGATTCCGCAGAAGCGGATAATTACCGCAGATGCGGTAGTCGCAGAAGCGACAAAGGTACCGCAGATGCGGAAACAACTGATCAGAAGAGGTTTTTATTTCCTTCGCGAATTTCGAAGGAGTTCATTTTTTTAACTTCGGACTTGGGGAGTTTTTGGGCGATTTTGAAGAGGAAATTCAAGGACTTCGATCAGGTAAGCATCCTTGGACTTAGAACACGATTTTATCATGCAAATACATGAAATTAGACTGAAAACTCAAGGAATTAAGGTAAAAAATGGTGGTTTAGGGCTTGAAACCTAATAGAACAAAAATGGGAATTTGAGGGGTCATTTGGTGTTCTTTATATGTATAGACTCGTGGCGAGATAAGGTATCCGTTGATGGTAAATTTTCTGATTTTCGAGAAGTGGGCCCGGGGCTCGGGTTTTTGCTAATTTCGAGATTCTAGCTATTTTCGATTGTTTTTGATTGGGTATTGTGCCATTAGCATATTGTGATGTATTCGTTGTGGTTTTGATCAGATTCGGTACTCGAGGAGGTTAATTCGAAAGGCAAGGACATAGCAAGCTAGGACTTTGGCCAGCTTGAGGTTAGTAATAAATGTAAATGCTGTGTTGAGGGTTTGAAACCCCGAATTTGCAAAATGTAGTGCTATGTGAGGTGACTTGCACGCCGGATAACGGGCGTGGGGTAGAGCACCATCGGGTATTGTCCCGCTTAATAAAAAATTACTACCTAATTGATTGTAGTTTCGTGATATCCTTATAAAAATGAATTAATTGTCATAATTGGGCTTCGTGCCAACTACTTGAATCCTTCAGGGATTATTTTACTGGTTTCTTACCATATTTCTAGATATTGAACTCAGTCCTGGTATTTAATACTGTTTTGTAAACTCAACCATTTTCTAAAAGTAGAAACTAAAGTAATATTTTTAAATGAAGTTTGGGCTGAATATTTTTATATTATTGTGCCGAAAGGCTAATGTGAATTTTGGACTGAGTATGGGATCGAACTGCACGCCGCAGTGGTATAATAATGATATTGATATAAGGCCAAGGGCCTGTTTGATGCCACGAGATGGCTTACTATTTCGCTTGGGCCGTAAGGGGCCCCTCCCGGAGTCTGCACACCCCAGTGAGTGCCGTCGACGTTAAATAAATGGAGTGGGTTGCACGCCGCAGCGGGGTACTGGAGAGTGCCGGTTTATGTATTGCATTGCATATTTTAATTGTCACTTATTCTTTATCTGTAGTGGTATTATTATAATTGTCTTCGCTGTTTTACTGTATTTATAGCTTTACCTTGTATTTATTTGGGATTTCTTATCCTCAGACTTTATTTATATTTATTACTTTCTGGGTTGGAAGTACTCACAATACTCCCTGCACCTTGTGTGCAGATCCAGGTATACCACAGGGTGAGTGAGGATTTATTTAGCTGAGCAGCAGTATCCGGGAGTATCGAGGTAGCTGTAGGGCGTTCGCAGCCTTGATCTCTCCCATCTATCTTTATCCTTTTATTCGCATTTTTCCTAGACAGACTTGTGATAGGTGAATATTCTGTATTAGAGGCTCATGTTCGTGACACCAGATTCTGTGGGCTGATTTGTATTTTTATTTTGGGGTTTCGAATGTTAGAAATTATTTTGAGAAATTCCGCATTTAATTTGGTATTTTAGTTGTGAATATTTATTTATCCTCTATGATTAATCGGTCAAGGTTGTCTAAATGGTCGGGCTTGCCTAGCAGTGTGTTGGGCGCCATCACGATCGGGGTTGGGTCGTGACAGTATGAAAGTGTATAATATTGTATAAAAGTGTATAAGCATCGCTGACAAAATTTTTGTATGATTTTCACTTGCAATTCTAGTATAAAACTAGTCCAAATCTCCAGCAAATAGCTTCAATCTTTGTATACAACCTACTTAGACTATTTCTAATAAGTTCAAACAATACCCACTCCAAATTTCTCACAAAATCATAATCGAAATTTAACAAGATTAGCATTAAAGGAGATGAGATTTTAGGTTTCTTGCATCCGTTTTTGCGTTTTGCAGTTGTGATAGGTATGTATAAACCTGAAGATATACAAAATAAAAAAAAACAATTCAGAGAAGTATTGGTTATGGAAGAAGGCACGAATGAGTGTTGACTGAATGGGGAACTTATTTTTATTTTCAGTTTTGTTTGCATATGATTCTTTTTCATTAATGAAATTAAATATTTATGGGTGAAAAATGAGGAGAGAGCAACAATATGGGTAGGTAGGAATAAATGAGATTGTTATAATTAGAGAGAATGGAAAAAGAAAAGATCTTATTGATATTTGGCTATATATTTGCAAACTTGTAACTAGGCTAAAATAGTGCAAGGTCAACTTATGGAGTGCATTATTCTGTAGTTTTGTCAACAAAGAAAACATGCACTCAATCATGCAAAATGGACCATGGTTCATCTTTGGACATTTTTTATCATGTCAAACATGGGTACCAAATTTTGTGCCATCTGAGGCTAAACAGTCCTACACTGCAATTTGGCTTTGTCTCGCAATTCTTCCAACAAAATTTTATGATAGCTTTATGCTTCAAAAGATTGGTAACTCAATAGGCAGGCTACTAAAAATAGATGCATGCACGTCAGCAACCTTAAGGGGTCGATATGCCAGAATGTGTGTGGAGCTACTCATGAACCAACCAGTAGCAAAATTCATTTATATTGATGACCGTAAACAATCCATAGAGTATGAAGGTGATAAATTCTTTGCAAAGAATGTGGGTTCCTAGGTCCTACTCATGCAAATTGCCCACGCCCACTAAAGCCTATGTCAGAAAATCCTATTGACGAGAAGGCAGCCCCAAGCCACAGTGAAGATGCAGAGTCACACATGCCTCAAGTGAATAATAGCTGGCAAACTGTGACCTTCCAAAAGCATAGGACTTCAAGAAAGCCAGCACCAATTGTGGACAAAGGAACTCCAGTAAAGGCATGTATAAGCGTTAAACTATTTAATGCCTCCACAGGTAAGTACATCAACACTCAAAAGTTTAAGTATGTTAGTAAGGATAATTACACTGTTTCACATCATCCTAGCAATAGATCAAATGCCCGGGAATCCTACCCTAAGAAAAATTCTATTACAGATAATTCTAAAAGCTTTCTTCTGGAAAACCGCTTTTCCATGTTACACCAACAGCCCATGGTTTTACAAAATAATAACTTAGATAATTATAATTTACTAATGAAAAATAAAAACACGTTTCATGCCTCTAGTAGGAATTTAGACACGTCAAATAAAAAATCTCCTACTGATTCTACCTTATCTTCCTCTAATAAAAATAATTTTAGCAATAATACCCTACCCATGTCATACCAAGACATGGTTTTACTAGACATCCCTACCACTACCCCTCTAAACCCCTCTATTACCGTGCCTAATCCCCCAATAACACTCTACGGATGTCTCAAGAACCGATCCTCAATGGCCAAATGGAAGATGGCATGCAACACGTGCCACTAGATTTGCATGCAAAATCTTCTATTATATCCCCTACGCTAGACCATCAAAATTGCATGCATTTAGACACAATCATTCCTTCCTCCCAATCCCCTCCTATTTTAGTTAGTAACATACACTCTGAAAACCCAGATTTCCCCTTCACAACCGGAGAAGATACTGTCTCATCCAAATACTCCATCAACAACGTCCATCCAACATGAACAACCTCCCACCATTACCACCACAAATCCAGAATCCTCCATAAATTTTTGTCCAACCTCCACTACCACAAGACCACCACCCCATGTCTTGGAAAGAAATAGGTCTAATGGGGAGGGGTCTAGTCTTCAATGCCACAATCAATGGCCAAGAGAGTGTGATCTTGATTCAAAATCCAAGATACTTAGCACAATTAGTTGTCGAGGGACTCCAACTAGCAATGAGCAACTACTGGAACCATGTGTGGGTGAACAACATTTTGCAATCACTAGCCCTACAAATGAACCAAAACCTAGTGGAGGAAATGAGAGCCCATTGGGAACCTTCCCCCCCCCCCCCCCCATTTCCACCCGGTCCCAATCCTCCCTCAAAACCTAGGGTTGGATCTTCCCTTCTTCCCCCCAGAAGCACTCACTGCCATCAACCCTATTTTGATGCCTTGGGAGGCACCACAACAAGCTCCACCTCCTCAACCCCAACCTCAGAATGCAAACATGCAAATGCCAATGGAGGAAATGAATCTCAACCCTCCAGTTGCTCCAAACCTAGGCAGTCCAATAGAAGAAGAAGTGAACGAACCAATAGACTTAGTGGCGGAATTAATGGAGGAATTGTCAAACCTAGACGAGGTAAAAGTATTTCTGTTCAAGGAAGCACTAGAGAAGAGACACATACTCACTTGCCCTCCAAACTTTCTCAAATATTCAATGGACATTCGTCCTCCTCACGACCCAACAGTGGGCAACAGGTCAATGATTCTAGTCCCCACCCTGAGAAGGAGCTCAACAGCCCCTAGAGACTTGTTCTTTAATGGACACTCACACACACAAGATCTTACCATGACTAGTCCAATTAATATAATAATTTAGAATATAAGGGGGGGGGGGGATAATGACGACTTTAGAAGAAATTTTAAGGACCTAATGATGCAACACCACCCAAGTGTGGTGACTTTGCTTGAGACAAGAATGCAATCCCATGGGTCTCTTCTTAATGAGTTTGATTTCTCGGATATGATTGAAGTTCCTGCGGATGGCCAGGCAGGTGGAATGGTTGTTCTTTGTGACAATAGCAATGTGCTTGTGTATAATTTTGTGCGTAGGAATCAGGAGATCCATGCAACAATCGAGGTACGTCCTACTAATTTTAAATGGCTATTCTCTTCAATCTATGCTAGTACAAACGTTAGCTCTAGAGATATTATGTGGAAAAATATTAAAAATATCTCTGATAGTTATAAAGGGGCCTGGATTGTGGGAGGGGACTTTAATGACATTTTTAAAGAAAATGATAAATTAGGAGGAAGATCTCTCAATCATAGATGTGCTTATAAATTATGGTCTAACCTTAACTATTGTAATTTACTAGACCTTGGCTATAAGGGCAGTAGATTCACATGGTCTAATAATAGATTTCATAATAATAGTCTAATTATGGAACGGCTAGACAAAGTATTTGGAAACGAACAATGGATCCAAACTTTTTCTCATGCTTCCACAACTCATCTACCAAAAACTCACTCCGATCATAATCCATTGCTCTTAAATCTTATTCCTAAGCAATGTACTAACCTTCAAAGGCCCTTTCGTCTTGAACCCTTTTGGTGCAAGCATCCTGAGTTTAGAAATCTAGTTGTTTCTACATGGTCTACTAACCATTTTGTTACAGCTTCATCCTCTTTTATATCCCTAGTTAATACCTGGAAGAATAATACCTTTGGAGACCTCAAACGAAAGAAAAACAAAATTTTAGCTAGGCTTAGAGGCGTTCAAAATTCCACCTCTTATTACTCTAGTTCTTTTCTTCAAAACTTAGAAGCCACGCTACGAATTGATTATAATAACATCTTAAAAATTGAAGAGGACTACTGGAAACTCCGATCCAGAATACAATGGCTCAACGATAGTGATGTAAATACGAAATTCTACCACATTATGGCCACTAATAGAAAAAGAAAAATAAAATAGTTTTATTTAAGGATGAAAACTACAATTGGATAGATGATCCACAGGACATCCTTGTTCATACTAGGGATTATTTTAGTCACATGTTAACAACCTCTCATACCATTAGTGACTGGAATTCTATAAAGTCTGATCCAATAAATTTCAATAAGATAGACTTATCCTCTCTAGATAGTGAAATCATCCAAGCCTGCTTCTCCTTTAAACCCTACAAAGCCCCAGGACCGGATGTGCTTCACCCCTTTTTCTTCCAAAATTATTGGAACATTATTGGTCACTCCGTGATCGATCTTTGTAAAAATGCCTTCACTAGTGGAAAAATTCCAGAAGGCATCAATGACACACTCCTATGCCTCATTCCAAAAATTCCTAATGCAAACAATCTAAAAAATTTTAGGCCAATTGGACTTTGTAACACTGTTTACAAAATTATTACAAAAATTATTTCAAACCGCTTAAAACCCTTCCTGAACAACCTCAATAGCTCGTTTCAATCTAGTTTTATTAAAATAGGAAGGCTTGCGATAATACTATCATCATTCAAGAACTCTTGCTCAAAATGAATAAATATCGGGAGAAAATTCATAATATGATCCTAAAAATTGACCTAGCTAAGGCTTTTGATTGCCTTGAATTGTCTTTCATCTACAGAACCGTTTGCTTCTTTAAATTTCCCACTAATATTACGAAGTTCATCATGAACTGTATTACCTCCTCTAGGATTGCAATCCTTGTGAACAGCTCTAAAACTGAATATTTTGTTCCCTCACGTGGTATCAGGCAAGGGGATCCTATGTCCCCATACCTATTTATCCTATGTATGGAGATTTTATACACTCTCATCAACCATATGGTTGACATACAATACTAGGACCCCATAAGCATAGGAAAAAATAATTACCAAATATCGCATTTATTCTTTGCTGATAACCTTACCATAATGGCTAGAATTAATAACAAAACCATCCATAATATCAAGCATTGTCTTGACCTTTTCTGTTCCCTGTCTGGGCAATCTATTAATAGAGCTATGTCAAAAATTGTTGTGTCCAAACACTGCCCTAGGGACGTTTGTAACAACATTTCTCAAGCCCTTAAGTTGAAAGAATTGACTAAGATTGGATTTTTGAGTAAACGTCCTCGGAATCGGGATTTGAAGGTTCCAACAGGTTCGTATGATGATTTCGGACTTGGGCGTATGTCCGGACTGGGTTTTGGAAGACCCGGGAACGTTTCGGCACCTATTGTGGAAGTTAGCATTTTTGGAAGAATTTCATAAGTTTGGGTTAAAGTGCATTTCAGTGCTATTGATGTCCGTTTGGACTTTCAAGTCTGGGAATAGCTCCGTATGGTAATTCTAGTATTAGGAGCTCGATCGGAAGTGAATTCGGAGGTCCGTGGGTCATTTTGGAGTCATTTGGCAAAAGATAGAAGCTTGAAGGTTTTTGGGAAGTTTGACCGAGAGTTGACTTTTTGATATCGGGATCAGATTCTGATTCCGGAAGTTGGAGTAAGTCCGTAATGTCGAATAGGACTTGTGTGCAAAATTTGAGGTCAATCGGACATGATATGATAGGTTTAAACATTGAAAGTTGAAGTTTGAAATCTTAAAGTTCATTAAGCTTGAATTGGAGTGCGATTCATGGTTTTAGCGTTGTTTGATATGATTTAAGGCTTCGAGCAAGTCTGTGTTATGTTTTTATACTTGTGCGGGTGCATGGTTTGGAGCCTCGGGGGCTTGGGTGAGATTCGGGATAGCTTCGGAGATTTGCTAAGAAATAGGATTGCTGGTACTGGTATGATTGCAATTGCGATGTCTTGGTCGCAAATGCGGTCATCGCATTTGCGAGATTCCGTTTGCATTTGCGAACCTGGGAAGCTGTGGGATCGTTCGCATTCGCGACATTTGAGTAGCTTTTGCGAGGCCTAAAGGGTTCGCATTTGCGAAACCCTTATCGCATTTGCGAAATGGGCCAGTCCAGTCGGGGGTCGCATTTGCGATGGAGGCTTCTCATTTGCGACCTTCTTGTCGCAAATGCGACGATGACAGGGGGAGCAGGCTTTGCAATTTCGAAGCTTTTGTCGCAATTGCTAGTTTCGCATTTGCGAACCTGATGTCGCAAATGCGACATCAGAGGCCTGGTCACAGATTTTAAAAACGGGACTTACGCCATTTATTTCATTTTATCTCTACACTTGGGCGATTTGGGAGCTTTCAAAGAGGGCATTTCAACCTAGCATTGTGAGGTAAGTTATTTCTACTTAATGTGAGTTTAATACTTGGGTTTTGGGTAGATTAACACACAAGAATTAGTGAAAATTCATGGGATTTGAGTAAAACCTAGGGTTCTGATGTAACACGATTTAACCATGAAATTTGTTAGGGAATGGAGTAAAAATCATATATTCTTGATCCTTAGGTTATGGGTGAAAACTTTCTTCAAAAATTTTCGGAATCCGGGCACGTGGGCCCGGGGATAAATTTTAGGAACCTTGCATTTATGGTTGGGAAATTTGTTTAATAATTAGAATAAGAACTTTTGAGCATGTATTGACTAGTTCTTACCCCATTTGAATAGTTTTGGATCGTTCGGCTCCAATTTGGAGGTTAGAGCGCGTTCTTGAATTGGAATTTAGGCTTCGGAGCGAGGTGAGTCTCCTTTCTAACCTTGTAAGAGGGAATTATCCCCATAGGTGAATTAATTGGATAATATGTTTCTTTTTGTGGGGGCTACGTACGCACGAGGTAACGAGAGTCCGTGCGTAGCTACTATTATGCTTAAGTCCGGGTAGTCTAGGACCCAAAAGCATGCCTTACTTGCAATATTTGAAATCTTGTTGTCAAATTTAAAAAAATGCTTAAAACATATCGAACGTGTAAATGAATTTCTAAAAAGACTAGTCATCGTTTCTTGATTCTTAAAAGAGAAATTGCCTTTTCTTGGACAATTGTTTCCTGATGAAGTCTTGATTGACTGTTTGAATGTGTGTATCTATGGGTACCTGCATCGCATGTATATTCGCTAGCGGGGTAACTCTATTATTTATATATGACCGCGTCGCACGTATGATTCGCGAGTGGGGTAATAGATGCATCTATGGTTCGCGCCATTCGACCCTCTGGCAGTGCACAGTTTAAATATTATTGGATCAGGCCGTACGTCCTCGGCATAATTTGCGCATGCTTGTATTGCTTGCCTTGAAATTCATTGAAGTTGATATTGCTTCTTCCCGGCTTGAGAATATACGTATAAATGATGAAAAAGGAAATTTGGGAATTTCACATAAAAGAAAGAATTGTTTACTTGCTTCGCTTTATTGAATTACAATCATGTTTATATAAATCCTCGATTTGTCATATTATTGATATACCATTATTGGACCACTAGTAAGTGTCGAAGTCGACCTCTCGTCTCTACTTCTTCGAGATTAGGTAGGATACTTACTGAGTACACGTTGTTTTCGTACTCATGCTACACTTGTGCATTTTTGTTACACAGGCACATGCATCTCTAGCGGCCTAGTGAGCATAGCAGCATGGTTGATACGGAGACTTAGGTGAGATGCACTTCTCGAGACGACCCGCAGCAAGCAGAGTCTCTTCAGATTTCCATATTTACTTTCTGTCCTATTTGTATTCCGGGCAGTTGTTGTATTATATTATTTCCTAGAGATAGCTCATGCACTTGTGACACCGGGTTCTGGGATGTCTATGGGATTATTCAGTATTTGAAATTGTTTAAAATATTAGTATTCATTCAGTGAAACTTATTATTTATTGTTTAAATGTATAAAATAAGTGATTTCGGAAATATCTAAAACGAGAAATCTCTAGTTAAATAGTGTTGGCTTGCCTGACAGTGGTGTCCGGCGCCATCACGACCCTTAGTGGATTTTGGGTCGTGACAACATGGTATCAGAGCACTAGGTTCCCGTAGGTCTCACGAGTCATGAGCAAGTCTAGTAGAGTCTCGCGGATTAGTACGGAGACGTCTGTACTTATCTTCGGGAGGTTACAGGGCTGTTAGGAGCACTTCCCTTCTTGGTTTCCTCATCGTGCGATTTGATTCCTTTGAGGCTTATGCCTTTGTTTCCTTCCCAATCGATCTTATGCGATGCGAAGCATTATAAATCAGGAATTGAAAATTTTTAAAGGTACTACAGAGTTGGTGTGGGATGCTTCTCCCGACGTAGTTGATCTAACTATTGTCGTCGCCTTGTGGAAGGACATTCTGTCCTTTCAGCCCAGTAGCTATACTTCTGAGAGATCTGAGGCTAGGTACAAGTTGCCATGATGTTTATGAACGTTGTCGCGCGGTATTGATATGATGGCAGGATACTTGCCTACGTGTCGGGGCAGTGAATGACTTGAAGGGGGATTTGCTCAGTGCATGATTTAGAGATTCGGTATTTTATTCATGGCATGGGAAAAGCAATCGGGCTGAGAATGTTCAGACTTGGGTTGATGGAGTAACGAGGCTTGGTATTTGCGAGCGTGTTGGAATTTTCATCTGTGATGAGGTGTCGTTGTCCTTGTTGAATATACTAAGTTCGTCGGTGTTAAGACCTTCTACAATTCGCCTTTGGGGTAGGATATTGTAAGATAGTATTGGAGAAGCGGCTGTCAGAGATCGCGGGGTACGGTGGTTCAGGATTGAATGTATATTTCTAATGCTGACGGCTTGAGAAAGATGATCTTCGGAAGGGTTTAAAAGTTAGTAGCGGTCTATTGGTTCGAGTGCTACCGAGATAGATTTTAATCTAAGGCACCAGCTGAGCAGCAAAGGATGAGGAAGGACGTGTGGGAAATGTCGTGCGGTGGTTAAACGTCAAGAAGGCCAGGTATAAGAAGCGGAAGTCGAATAATTGCTCAAAGAAGAGGGTTTGGCCAAAGTGGGAGAGTGGCAGAGTAGCACGTGGGCCAGTGGCGGAATAATTGCACCCTTGAGAAAAGTTTGGAGTGGTTTGGGAATTTTAGTGGGTGGTGATTGAGTCTACGAGCTTAATTTGAAAATATTGGCTAGCATAACTGCGAGAGATTTGATATAACGGAAGGGAGCTGCTTGATATGAAGGAGGATACAACCTAACTTTGAATTGGAAGGTATTGCCACACATTTAGTTGATGTCCCTAAGAAGTGAACGGACTAGTACAACCGGTAAATGAGCATGGGCTCATGATGGGTTATGAATGACGTAGTGATTGTGCCTCGTGCAGCGGCGTTGGAAGATGTCGGCGTGTAATCTCCACAGGTGGGTTATCTCCTGTGAGCAGATCAGCGGTCGCGTGGTTGGCGAAGCTTCTGCAAAGAATCCTACTGGCTATCTGGTGAGGAGGCCGGACATGTGAATATGGTTAATGATTCAGGGTATTCATAAATGGTTTACAGAATAATTTCGAGGAACTTGGCAGGTTGGTTGTGCTAGATCATGTCAACAATGAAGAAAGGATCTTGTTGGATTCCGGAGTTGCATAATGGTGGCTTCAAGCTAAGTGGGAGAGTCCCACCGCCTACGATTGGATTGTATGATTATCTTCTTGTGAAGTTTCGGGGTTATCGGCGTATTGGTAAGTTATTTCGGCTAAGGAAAGAGGACATCAGTGGTAATTTGAGTAGAGTAATTGAAGAATGTGTTCTATAGTTGGCATCATCGACTCATGTTCGAGCTTTGGGAAGACTTAGGAATTATGCTTTGCGTAGAAGTGAGTTGCAAGGAAGGTGATTCGGCCGGGTGTCTCCTTGAGAGGGGGGGTCATGGGCTAGCGGAGCCTTGCAGTTGATTATATTCAGGACCATGACAGAGTGGGTGACTCTCAATAATGGTACTAGTGAATTCACAAGTTAAGAATGCAGTGCCTAAGGATTCAATCCCGCGGTATGTTTAAGAATCGAGCTTGTGAAGCAGCTTATGATAAGAGGCGTAAAATGTTCTATGATGTTTTGACTTGCAGCATAGCATTGGGAGAAAAAGGATAAAAAGACTTCGGATTCGTGGAGGAATTATTAGGATGGATGTACCAGTCGAGATGCGAATATGCGCACAAGGAAGGTATGAGGTGGTTCGTGGGATCTGAGACAGCATGGTCTCGTGTTACAAGGCCCCTCGGGTTGAGTGCATTATGTGTTGAATGAAGTTATTATTATTCTAAGGCAATTAAGGATAAATTGGAAGGGGTTGGATTGGTTAGCCATGGTTGAGTTGGCATACTGGTGGCAGTGATCAGTTCCTTCAGCGTGATTAAGTTATGCAAGTGATTTATGATGGTACGTGTGAGGCTTTAGTATTCTAGTATTATGGCCTGCTATGTGTAGGCGGATCCCGGAAAGGGCTATGGTGGCTTAGGCCACTACTTGAAGAATCGCATCTTCTACGGTTGTGAGACTTCACTCGTGTGTTGCTATGGTTCTCTTGGAATGAGTTAAGTAAAAAGCTTCCATGTGAGGAAGTGTTTACCATGTTAGTGGTTCAGGAGTCGTGATGAAATTCTTGTACTTTCGCATGCTGGCTTGTTAAGGTGCGGTGAGCGGTATGAAATTTAAAAGTGAGGATCAAGGTTGCGGCTTGGTGTTGACAAGGATGTCACGAGCTCGGATGAGCATGAAAGGGATTTGAATGTTTAGAGTAAGTTGGCATTGTCTTCAGCGCCACCTGAGATCGATGTTTTGTAAAAGGGGCTTTGCATCCTGGTTATGGATCCATGATCGCTTTTCAGCGTTAGTGCGGCTGGTGGTATGGATGTGCAGACTTGTTATCTGTTACGGAAGGTCGTGGGAGCGTGTCCCACGGAAAGATTGTATAAGTGTGGCATGTAGTCACTTGATTGATTGGAGAATGAAACCAAGTATGAAGATTGTGGTGATATTGTTAATTTGAGAATTTATGCCTGGAGGGCACTCGGTTTATTGGGTGGTGGACTGTGGAGGATTACTTCGGTTATGATGGTTGTTCTTGTGTGTTATGGGAAGAAGGGGTTATTATGGACCCAGAAAAGATTATTGGCCAAGTTCGGTACAATCAGAATCGGCTTGAGGTCTGTGGATGGATTTAAATATGAATATGGACTCTGTATCAGGGCGAATGTGTTCATTTCAGCGTAGCTCTCCTTATGGAGGAGTATTCGGACGTTGGATGTTATTTCATCGTCGGCTATTTCATGTAATGCTATATTGTGCCGTGTGAGTTGCGAAACGGCTTGGTAAATTTCTTATGTGTGAGGTTCCGCTTGGCGATGGTGTTATGTGAACAGGTGGCTCTTTAGTTTCAGAACATTTATCGCACCTCAGTCGTGCTTGAGTTTGTTAGCTTATGGCGCTATATGTCCCCTCAGGGATGGTATTATGCACTTAGCGTGCTTGTGACCGATATTCGATATTGTGTTGTAATGAGCAATTTAGCTCGATGTGTATCTCCTTATGTGAATATCATGTGTGGATCGGGTGGCACGCCGCCATGGGTATGTTGTTTGGATCAGGTTGCACACCGCAACAGTGTGATGATGATTACAGTCCCTTATGTCTATTCTGTGTGTTTTGTTTCCATTTTCTGAGGAAAGTTCATATTAGCTACGTGAGTGGAGTAGTCCCTTCTAGAGTTTGTCTTCCATATGTATCACGTTCGAGTTGGTAGCCTATTGGCACATTGTGGCATCGTATGAGACTTTTGGTCATGTCTGGGGTGGCTTGTTGCCTGAGCAGTTCGTACTGGGTAAGACAAGGTTATTGGATCTAGGATCAGTGCAATCGGATTGTATGAAGTATATTCAAGAACAAAGATCATTATTTGGTTTAGAATGTGGTAATGTTCTTGTCAGGAGTGTAGCCTCAATGATTTGTTGACTTGACAGTTGGTTGCGAATTTCTATGCGACTCCTCCGTCGTGGCAGTATTGTAAGAATTGGGACAAGACTTATACATGTCATGCGGTGCATTGTGAGTATCAGATTCGAGGAATGTCGGTTCTTATGATCAGAGAATGTTATTATGGTCCTGTGTATGACGTGGTGCAAGGTGAGAATTCAACAAAGGTATGTAGTCAAGTTGGTACCTCGTATAGTGATTGATACAGTGTTCATATATTAGAAGCAGGCTGATGGAGAATTCCGGATGTTGGAATTGGGTTCTAAGCTTAATTGTTTGAATAAAAGAGAATATCTTCAGATTTGATCGAATTATTGTGCTCAACTGAGCTGTGGTAGCACGGGTAGGTGCTCAAGGTGTTAAACAGTGATTTCGGACCACTCCGGTGCAGTTCTCAGCACGTTCGAGGACGAACGTATGTTTAAGTGGGAGATGATGTAATGACCCGACCGGTCGTTTTGAGCTCTAGCGTGTCGTTCAGCGGTTTAAAGCCCTGAGTAGCTTCACTTCATGTATTATGACTTGTACGCGTGGTCGGAATTGAATTTCGGGAAGTTCGGAGTTGATTTGGAGAGAGAATTCTCATTTCGGAAGCCTTAAGTTGAAATAATTGACTAAGATTGGATTTTTGAGTAAACGACCTCGGAATCGGGATTCGAAGGTTCCAACAGGTTTGTATGATAATTTCGGACTTGGGCGTATTTCCGGACTGGGTTTTGGAAGACTCGGGAACGTTTCGGCGCCTATTGTGGAAGTTAGCATTTTTGGAAAAATTTCATAAGTTTGGGTTAAAGTGCATTTCAGTGTTATCGATGTCCGTTTGGGATTCCGAGTCTGGGAATAGCTCCGTATGGTGATTTTGGTATTGGGAGCGCGATCGGAAGTGAATTCGGAGGTCCGTGGGTCATTTTGGAGTCATTTGGCTAAAGATAGAAGTTTGAAGGTTTTTGGGAAGTTTGATCGAGAGTTGACTTTTTGATATCGGGATCAGATTCCGATTCCGAAAGTTGGAGTAAGTCCGTAATGTCGAATAGGACTTGTGTGCAAAATTTGAGGTCAATCCGACGTGATTTGATAGGTTTAAACATTGAAAGTAGAAGTTTGAAATCTTAAAGTTCATTAAGCTTGAATTGGAGTGCGATTCATGGTTTTAGTGTTGTTTGATGTGATTTGAGGCTTCGAGCAATTGCATGTTATGTTTTTAGACTTGTGCGGGTGCTTGGCTTGGAGCCCCGGGGGCTCGGGTGAGATTCGGGATAGCTTCGGAGTGATTTGCTAAGAAATAGGATTGCTGGTACTGGTATGATCGTAATTGCGATGTTTTGGTCGCAAATGCGATGACCACATTTGCGAGATTCCATTCGCATTTGCAAACCTGGGCAGCTGTGGGATCGTTCGCATTCGCGACATTTGAGTCGTTTTTGCGAGGCCTGAAGGGTTCGCATTTGCGAAACCCTTATCGCATTTGCGAAATGGGCCAGTCCAGTCGGGGGTCGCATTTGCGATGGAGGCTTCGCATTTGCGAAGCTCGCATTTGAAACCTTCTTGTCGCAAATGCGACGATGACAGGGGGGAGCAGGATTCGCAATTTCGAAGCTTTTGTCGCAATTGCTAGTTCGCATTTACGAACCTGATGTCGCAAATGCGACATCAGAGGCCTGGTCACAACTTTTTTTAAAACGGGACTTAGGCCATTTATTTCATTTTATCTCTACACTTGGGCGATTTGGGAGCTTTCAATGAGGGCATTTCAACCTAGCATTGTGAGGTAAGTTATTTCTACTTAATGTGAGTTTAATACTTGGGTTTTGGGTAGATTAACACACAAGAATTAGTGAAAATTCATGGGATTTGAGTAAAACCTAGGGTTTTGATGAAAATACGATTTAACCATGAAATTTGTTAGGGAATGGAGTAAAAATCATATATTCTTGATCCTTAGGTTATGGGTAACTACTTTCTTCAAAAATTTCCGGAATCCGGGCACGTGGGCCCGGGGATAAATTTTAGGAACCTTGCATTTATGGTTGGGAAATTGGTTTAATAATTAGAATAAGAACTTTTGAGCATGTATTGACTAGTCCTTACCCCATTTGAATAATTTTGGATCGTTCGGCTCTAATTTGGAGGTTTGAGCACTTTCTTGAATTGAAATATAGGCTTCGGAGCGAGGTGAGTCTCCTTTCTAACCTTGTAAGAGGGAATTATCCCCATAGGTGAATTAATTGGATAATATGTTTCTGTTTGTGGGGGCTACGTACGTACGAGGTAACGAGAGTCCGTGCGTAGCTACTATTATGCTTAAGTCCGGATAGTATAGGACCCAAAAGCATGCTTTACTTGCAATATTTGAAATCTTGTTGTCAAATTTAAAAAAATGCTTAAAACATATCGAACGTGTAAATGAATTTCTAAAAAGACTAGTCATCGTTTCTTGATTCTTAAAGAGAAATTTCCTTTTCTTGGACAATTGTTTCCTGATGAAGTCTTGATTGACTGTTTGAATGTGTGTATCTATGGTTACCTGCGTCGCATGTATATTCGCGAGCGGGGTAACTCTATTATTTATATATGACCGCGTCGCACATATGATTCGCGAGTGTGGTAATAGATGCATCTATGGTCCGCGCCATTCGACCCTCTGGCAGTGCACAGTTTAAATATTATTGGATCGGGTCGTACGTCCTCGGCATAATTTGCGCATGCTTGTATTGCTTGCCTTGAAATTTATTGAAGTTGATATTGCTTCTTCCCTGCTTGAGAATATACGTATAAATGATGAAAAAAGAAATTTGGGAATTTCACATAAAAGAAAGAATTGTTTACTTGCTTCGCTTTATTGAATTACAATCATGTTTATATAAATCCTCTATTTGTCGTATTATTGATATACCATTATTGGACCACTAGTAAGTGTCGAAGTCGACCTCTCGTCTCTACTTCTTCGAGATTAGACGGGATACTTACTGAGTACACGTTGTTTTCGTACTCATGCTACTTGCTGTGCATTTTTGTTGCACAGGCACATGCATCTCTAGCGGCCTAGTGAGCGTAGCAGCATGGTTGATACGGAGACTTAGGTGAGCTGCACTTCTCGAGACGACCCGCAGCAAGCAGAGTCTCTTTCAGATTTCCATATATACTTTCTGTCCTATTTGTATTCCAGGCAGTTGTTGTATTATATTATTTCCTAGAGATAGCTCATGCACTTGTGACACCAGGTTCTGGGATGTCTATGAGATTATTCAGTATTTGAAATTGTTAAAGATATTAGTATTCATTCAGTGGAACTTATTATTTATTGTTTAAATGTATAAAAGAAGTGATTTCAAAAATATCTAAAACGAGAAATCTCTAGTTAAATAGTGTTGGCTTGCCTGACAGTGGTGTCCGGCGCCATCACGACCCTTAGTGAATTTTGGGTCGTGACATATACCCTCCTGGAAAATCATGCCAACAAAACTCAAGACTTCGATTGGATTGGGACTTAATATGTCCAAATAAAATTAAATGCCTCCTATGAAAATGCCTACACAATAAACTTCCTACTAGAACCTACTTAAACTACATTGGTATTAACATTGATACTAATTGCTCCTTTTGCAAAAAGGAGGAAGAAAGTATTACCCACATCATTTTGCAGTGCCCTGCAGTCAAGGATTTCTGGCTTCAGGCATCAACACAAGAGGCTACAACTCTTCTAATCATTGGTTAATAAGAACTCATGACTCTCACGCTTCTCTAAGAAAAGGCCATATAGATTGGTATGCTATGTTCCCCTTTGTGATATGGTACATTTGGACTAATAGAAACAACAACCTCTATAATAACACTACTAACAAAGCATACATATACCATCCCTACAAGTTAGCAACTAAATACAAATTCCTTACTGAAATGGAACCTAAGCTTCAAGAGGGAATTCCAATTTCTATTAAATGGATCAAACCTATTGCTAACCATATTAAGCTTAATATAGATGGCTCCTTCAATAATGTTACATCAAGGTGTGGCTTTGGTGGGCTATTTAGAGATAGCAATGGCATATGAGTGCTGGGATTACAGGGCTCTTCATATGGTCTATCCTCCCCTGCACGCGGAACTTATGGCACTAAGGAAAGGCCTACAACTAGCAAAGGAACAGGGTTTTACCAACATCAATGTGGAGACAGACTCCACAGATGTCATCAATTGCCTCCACCATGGTTACACTCTACTTACCAACATTATTCATGATTGCAGGTTATTGATGCACCAGGTGAAAGTTCGAACACTGGAGAACACCTTCAGAGAGGCCAACAAACCAGCACACAAACTGGATAAGGATGCACTCCGTGGAAGCAATGGCAGGGATTTCGGAACTTTGAACTACCCACCACCTTTTGTCACCGCCGTCTTAGCAACTGATTATGAAGCTACTACTTATCTAGTTAAGAAAATTAGGAAGGATGCATGCACTAAGCTTGCTTCCTATGGAAACATTAATGTCCTCCGTGACTTTTCAATGCTTTGTAATAGCCAAGTAGGTAATGCCCCGTTGGGCGACTCTAACTATGTAGCTACTACCTTATATCATTAGTAGAATATAATAGATCCCTGCTTATAAAAAAGAAATATCTAGTGGTGGTGGAATCAACCAAGAGCATTCCATGGTCTGCTAGATCACAATAAATGTCTTTCAATAAAGATTTTCAAATTAGTTGGTCATGAATTTTGGACAACGAATGAGTAAATTAAGAAAGAAGAATCATTCTTGTTTTAAGCATCCTACGTAGCAACGTCACGAAGGACCTAATTAGAACTATCCTTGGATTGAACAAATTCGACAAAAAAAAAAAGCGTTTAATTATATCTTATTACAACTTTTTTTTTGCAGCAGAAATATTTATTCGCTCTTCAGGAAAACATATTTATCTAGCAAATATAATTGCAGGATTTCATGAGTAGATCCTTTCTGAAGAATTAGATGATCTTCATATTATGAATATGTTATTCACAAGGTAGGTATTTTTGGTGAAGTCATTATGAAGATTTTGAACTTAAAAATAAATAAGAATTTGAAGAAATGACTACAAATCTTTGTTAACGACCCTTAATCGAATTCTTTGGTATCCATTATTTCACATCTATCGAACTAAAGGAAAAGCTTTTTTTAAACCAGTTATACGTTGAACATAGATCCAGTTTTTTTTAGATTCCTTAGAACTTCTTTTTCCTATCCTAAGGCCATCTCCGACCTTTGCCTCCATTTTCTCCTCCAAAATGGAGTAAACTCCAAAATAGAGTAAAGTTACTCCAACCATTATTCCATTTTTTACTCCAAAAAAGAATATTCCATTTTTTATTCTTCTCTCTCTCCAATATTATATTATTATCTTTTATTTAAATTTTATTTTATATTCACACCTTTCAATTTTAGCAACATCTAATATTTTATATTTGCACCATTCATTTTTTGAGATGATTATATATTTTTTGTACAATTATAATTTATAATAAAATTAACTTACAATTTTACATAAAAATAATAAATGCATGAAAATTAATTTATCAAAATTATACGCCAC
Organism: Nicotiana attenuata; assembly: GCF_001879085.1. Classification (NCBI taxonomy): domain Eukaryota; kingdom Viridiplantae; phylum Streptophyta; class Magnoliopsida; order Solanales; family Solanaceae; genus Nicotiana; species Nicotiana attenuata. The sequence goes on along the minus strand of NW_017671293.1, from coordinate 240,402 downwards.
AGTTAAGATGTAAAATTAATATTATAAAAATATTACATAAACATAATTAGGTATAATATTACTTTTTTTTCATCTTAATTAAGCTGATGCACCAAACGTAATGACTATCTTATAAATAGAAGGAGGATATGTCTTTACTTTTTTGTCATTAATTTTGGGGGCTAGAGGAAGAGAACCAAACAAATTTTGGGAAAGTGGCCTCCCTTTAAGTTAATTAGGTAATATTCTATCGAATAAGGCATATATATATATATATATATATATATATATATATATATATATATATATACACACACACTTACGTTGTACTATGCATTAAGTATAAGTGTATTAGGTAATATTATATCGAATATATAAGGCGTATATATATAATATATATAGTTACGCTGTACTATGCACTAAGTATAAGTGTATTAGGTAATATTATATCGAATATATATGGCATATATATATATGATATATATACTTACGCTGTACTATGCACTAAGTATATGTGTATTAGGTAATATTATATCGAATATGGCTTATATATATATATATATATATATATATACTTACGTTGTACTATGCACTAAGTATAAGTGTATTAGGTAATATTATATCGAATATATA
>NW_017671293.1:236122-238590 GCF_001879085.1 Nicotiana attenuata | reverse complement strand
TGCAGGAAGTAATGTGAGTACTCCGACCCAGTGAGTAATAAAAATAAATAACGACTGAGAACATAAAATCCCACAAGGGCACAAATAATGCTATCTCAAGCAGCAACATCAGATAAACAGTAGAAACCAGTGAAATATAGTAAGAAAATCTTTTTGAAAACAGTTAAAAATCAATCATACTCAACCAGTAAGTCAGCCATTGTTACCTGACCAAACGCGTATTACAGTGCCATTGTTACCACTGGTCAGTCATTGTTACCTGACTGGTCAGTCATTGTTACCTGACCAAACGCGTATAACAGTGTCATTGTTACCACTGTTCAATATTTAATCACTCTAGATGGGTACCCGCGCTCACTGTGGGTGTGCAGACTCCGGAGGGGCTCCTACAGCCCAAGCGCTATCAACAAGGCCTGAAAGCCTGAACGATATCAATACGAGGCCTGAAAGCCTGCTCACAATGCACTCGAGGCCTGGAAGCCTCCTCACCTCACTCATCATGCCCTCACATAAGGCCCTTGGCCTCAATCAGTCCAAAAATAGTCAAAGCCCCTCGGGCATCAGTAAACAATAATACCCAGCTCAACAATAGTTCAAATATCAGTTAAAACTCCAAGTTTGAGTAAAAATATAGCTGAGTTCATGAAATAGTGTAAATCACATGGACTGAGTTCAAATAGTATTTCAAATAGTGAGGGAAAACAGTGATAACAGCTCACAAAGAGTTCAAACAGTCGGCAACAAGCCCAAGTATGGCAATGAGCCCAAAACATAGTGAAAACAACAAGCCATAGCTGACACGCAGTAAAATATTATCCGGGCTGGACCAAGTCACAGCCCCCAATAGTAAATGACCCCGCGCTCGTCATTGAACGCGTGTCTCATCTCAACACAGCACCAAGTTGTGCAAATCCAGGGTCTCAAGCCCTCAGAACATCATTTAAAATCATTACTCACCTCTAGCCGGTCAAAAGTCTAGCTCGCTATGCCTTTTCCCCTCGAATCGACCTCCTCACGCGTCGAATCTGATCAAAACCACAAGGAATACATCACAATAGGCTAATGGATCATAACCCAATCGAAAAGACTCGAAAAAATATCAAAAATTACAAAGTTGGCAAAACCCGAGCCTCGAGCCCACTTCTCGAAAAATTACGAAATTTACATCACCGGATTCCTCGTCTCGCCACGAGTCCATACATATCAATTTTACCAAAATCGGAGTCCATCTGACCCTCCAAATTCCGTTTCAAAATTATAAATTCTCAAGCCCTAGCTTTACCCCCTTTTGATGAATTTCCACCAATTTCCATGTTAAATTTAGCATAATTTCATGTATTTGGGTCAAGGGACTTACCTCCAATCACACCTAGTCGAAATCCTCCTTCGAATCCGTCCAATAGCTCTCAAGCTCGTATAAAAATGGTGGAAATAACTTAACCCTCGTGGATGAAAATGACATTTGTCACACCTCCTTTTTCTTACTACACCCTGTAAAGGGTATAATAAAAGGGAGTTTTTCCAATTAAAGGACAATCGAAACGGGATTCGTTTATTAAGAGATTCAGAGTCGCCACTTGGGAGATTTATGGTGTCCCAAGTCACCGGTTTGAATCCCGAATCGAGGAAAGGGTTTGACTCTGTTTAACAGTCGTGAACCAGAAATCCGGGTAAGAAATTCTGTTAACCCGGGAGAAGGGGTTAGGCACTCCCGAGTTCCGTGGTTCTAGCACGGTCGCTCAACTGCTATATTTTGGCTAAAGTCTGGTTTTAATACATGTCATCCTATGGTGCGATTTTAAAATTGATTAATCGCTTTTAATTAGTTTTTTTTTATGAAAGTGAACGCCGTTTAAGAGCGTGTTTTTGGATCACGTCACATGAAATGCACCCGGATCCTCGACACCTCTTATTCAACGTTTTGGGATTTGGATTTGGGTCACATAAATGTGCACCCGTATTTAAGAAGGTAAAATTATTAAAAGCGCGCCTAAAGTGGCTAGCGTCTTATTAACTTTGCGGGAAGCCATGAAAATTCGCTAAATGGCATGTCCCGAATTTTTAAAAATATTTTTTATAGAGCATTTAATGAGGGTCCCACAATTTGTGCATTTTTATTTGGCGAGGCTCGTCCCACTTTTATTTTAAAGGCCAATCCTAAAGTGGCTATGATTTTCTATATTTGTTTGTCTCTAATAATAAAGAAAAAGTCCTAATTGATTAATATTATGAATTTCGGGCTTTGAGTTCAAGTCCGGATTCAAACAAAAGGGCAAGCCTTTTAGTTTGGACCCGCTACCTAACTCAAAGGCCCAAGTTTGTATTTAAACTTGAAAAAAAAGAAAAGAACTGCAGACTTCTAACACATTGTGTTTAAAATAAAGCCCAATCCTAAGGTTAATTATTTCAGGCCCAAGCGACAATTTATCTGATTATGTGGGCCCTGTCGTCGAGCCCAGTAACAATAG
>NW_017671293.1:226200-228944 GCF_001879085.1 Nicotiana attenuata | reverse complement strand
ACCAAAATGAACCTATGCCTATTTGATGTTGCTAGCTCAATCGGTCCAATAACATCCATTCCCCAGGCAACGAACGGCCATGGTGCCGACATTGTATGCAATTCAGATGGTGGAGAATGAATCAAATCTCCGTGTATCTGACATTGATGACATTTGCGCACGAAACTGATGCAATCCCGTTCCATCGTAAGCCAATAATAACTTGCTCGGAGAATTTTCTTTGCCAACACATATCCACTCATATGAGGACCGCAAACTCCCGCATGTACCTCAGCCATGATAACTGTAGCCTGTTTAGCATCCATGCATCTCAACAATCCTAGATCTGGAGTTCTTTTGTACAACACTCTTCCACTGAAGAAAAATCTGCTTGTCAAGCGTCGAATTGCTCTCTTTTGGTCCCCTGCAGCTTGTGTCGGGTATACTCCCATCCGGAGATATTCTTTGATATCATGGAACCATGGCTCACCATCAAGCTCTTCTTCCACCACATTACAATAGGCATGCTGATCTCGGACCTGAATCTGTAACAGATCCACATAAGCCTTGTTTGGATTATGTAACATTGACGCCAAAGTGGCCAAAGTGTCGGCAACCTCATTGTGAATCCTTGGAATGTGTTTGAAATCTATTGATTGAAACCGTTGACAAAGTTCATGCAAACACTCCGATATGGTATGAGCTTCAAATCTCGTGTCTCCCATTCACCCTGAATCTGGTGTACAAGAAGATCCGAGTCACCCATGACCAAGATTTCCTGGACACCCATGTCTATAGCCAATCTCAATCCCAGGATACATGCTTCGTATTAGGCCATGTTATTGGTGCAATAGAAACGAAGTTGAGCAGTGACAAGGTAGTGTTGCCCCGTCTCAGAAATCAGTACTGCTCCTATCCCGACACCCTTGGCATTGGCAGCTCCATCAAAGAACAGTTTCCATCCGGGCTTCTCGACTTGTTCTAATTCTTCAACATGCATTATCTGCTCGTCCGGGAAGTATGTTTTCAAAGGCTCATATTCATCATCAACTGGATTCTCAGCTAAATGATCAGCCAGTGCTTGTGCTTTCATTGCAGTCCGAGTCATGTAGACAATATCAAACTCCGTAAGCAAGATTTGCCATTTCGCCAGCCTCCCTGTGGGCATGGGCTTTTGAAAAATATACTTCAATGGGTCCAACCGAGATGAGATAGGTAGTATATGCTGACAAGTAATTTTTCAGCTTTTGCGCTACCCAGGTTAAAGCACAACACGTCCTCTCGAGTTGAGTTACCTCATATGATGTGAACTTCTTGCTGAGGTAGTAAATCGCCTGCTCTTTCCTTCCTGTAATGTCAGGCTGCCCCAGTACACAACCAAAAGAATTGTCCAACACAGTCAGATAAAGGATCAATGGCCTTCCTGGCTCTGGCGGGACCAACACAGGTGGACTAGCCAAATACTTCTTAATCTTGTCAAATGCTGCTTGACAGTCTTCCGTCCATCTGACCGCAGCATCTTTCTTTAGCAGCTTGAAAATGGGCTCACAAGTAGTTGTAAGCTGGGCAATGAACCTGCTGATGTAATTCAACCTGCCAAGCAAACTCATCACATCTTTCTTGTTCCTTGGCGGCGGTAGCTCCTGGATGGCTTTGATCTTAGACGGGTCTAATTCAATACCACGCCGACTCACCACGAATCCCAATAACTTCCCTGATGGAACTCCAAACGCACACTTTGCTGGATTAAGCTTGAGGTTGTACCTGCGGAGTCTCTGGAAGAATTTCCTCAAATCCCTAATATGGTCACATTGTTTCCTCGACTTTATGATCACGTCGTCCACATAGACCTCGATTTCCTGATGTATCATGTCATGGAACATGGTAGTCATTGCCCTCATATACGTTGCCCCTGCGTTCTTCAACCCAAATGGCATGACTCTATAACAATACGTTCCCCAAGGCGTGATGAATGCCGTCTTTTCCGCATCCTCCTCATCCATCAAAATCTGGTGATAGCCCGCATAAAAATCCACGAAGGAACCAATCTCATGTTTGGCACAATTGTCAATCAATATATGGATGTTTGGCAGTGGGAAGTTGTCTTTCGGACTCGCCTTATTAAGGTCACGGTAATCAACACACACTCTGGTCTTTCCATTCTTCTTTGGTACAGACACCACATTAGCAAACCAGGTAGGATATCGAGTAACCCGTATGACTTTCGCCTCAAACTGCTTGGTAACTTCTTCTTTGATTTTCACACTGATATCTGTTTTAAATTTCCTCAACTTCTGCTTGACAGGGAGGCATTCCGAATAAATGGGCAATTTGTGGACCACCAGATCGGACTTAAACCCGGCATATCATCATATGACCATGCGAAAACATCTTTGTACTCAAACAACAATTTAATTATCTCCTCCCTGAGCGGGGCTTCCAAATGGACACTTATTTTTGTTTCCCGAACATTCTCCTGATCCCCTAGATTGATTGCCTCTGTGTCATTCAAGTTAGGTTTGGGTTTTTCCTCAAATTGATTTAATTCTTTACTGATTTCTTCCAAAGCTTCCTCGTCATCGTATTCCCTCTCGCCATCACACTCAATTTCTTGTATTACTATTTCATATTGATTATCAAGACTAGGCCGGAGACTCCTCATGCATGACACATCATTGAAACCAGCATAAAAGGGACTGTACAAGAGAGAAAAGAAAACAAAATAAAGGCTATCAGGAGTGAAGAGAGAAGGAAATTGCATTTCA
>NW_017671293.1:220048-222452 GCF_001879085.1 Nicotiana attenuata | reverse complement strand
CGGTTAGGGCATTAACAAATAGATAACCGCACATTGATGGATAGATGCACCTAAGCAGTCAAACGTTGCTATTATGTCGCTGTTCAATCACATGCGTCATCCCGGCTTTTATTTCTTTCTCTTGCCAATTAATTCCTACTCCTATCTTTCCCTCTTCACCCCTTCTTTTTCTCTTTTGGATTCTCTTTCCTTTGGTTTTTCCCTTATTTGTATCATTCCTTTTTAGTTTTCCTTTGATTTATTTAGAAATGGTCGAATCCTATGGAGATTGCCTACGTATCACGACCCCGCGTGAATCAGACCAAGCGTAGTTCGCGAAGAATAAATGTAAACTAAAAGCAGAATATTTTTGGGAATTTTCAAGTTTATTGATAGCAACTACGTCTATTACAAAGACTCAAGACAGACTCTGATGCAAAAAGAACTACAGACTCCACATCCCTATCCTGAACAAAATACAGACTCAATCAACTGACTGTCTTTTAACAAAAGGTAAATACAGACTCCGACAAAAAGAAATACAAGCCCAAGTGACCTAACTCCATGAAATACAGACTTAAAAGGTAAACTCTAGCAGACTCACAGACAACTATGAATACATTAAAGCTCCTGGTGCCCGCGGGACATCGTTCGGTCTCGCCGCGGGCCTATATGCAAGTTCCCCTTGGAGTCTGTCTAAGTCATTCATTATCTGCTTCACAAATATCATGACTGATGCAAAGAAGGTGGTACGGGTCATGTTTTCGCACATCTGGCATTTCCGGGTAATAGAATGAGCAAGGAGTCTTCCTTTCTCTTGAAGTAACCGCCCTATCTGCTGGGCCCTAGCCTCCAAAGTCTGTTCAAACGCCTGGCTTTGTTCTCGAAGTTGCTGCAAATCCATTTCTAGCTGTGCTAATGCCCTATAACAGCGTTCTCTCTCGACTTTGAAATCCTTTACCTGTGTAATCATTCGGTTTTCTGCGACAGTGGCCTTTTCCTTTAATATTGCGACCTTATTGTCATATTCTTCTTTTAATTGCTTAACCATGCGAGCCCGTTCTTCTGCATTTTTGGCCAATTGTCTCCGGACCCCAACTAATTCCTTTTTTGCCTTGTCGAGGTCAAAACTGTAATCATTCACCTTTTGCTATAAGCTTTGTATCTTTGGCACTTCTGACAGGGTTGTCGGCCTCTAGCTTCATCTTTTGTATTTGGGCTCGTAAAACGTCATTCTCCTTGGCCAATTGTTTTCTCTCCCCTTCGTCAGCCGCGGCTTGCAAGCTATTTTCAAATCGGAGGTCTTGGACCTGTTTCTCCAACGCTCCTATGCGGGCCCTGTACTCGCTTTCTTTAGCTAACCAAGCCCACTGTTCTTGTGATGAGTCGACAAATTCCTGGATGTGAGGTCTTTTGGCCGGTCTTCCGAATGCAACGTCCCTTCTATACCAAGCCTGATAATCAGGCGACACCTCTCCTCTGGCTCGATCCCGGACACAAGTGTTTGCCGCCAAATATTGACATTCGCTCCAGACTTGGCGGACCACTGCTTCAGGAAACTGGCCATCAGGGCCAATCTCAACCACTTGCAAACTAAGATCATCGTCCTTGGGTACTATCTGGCATCTCCCCAGTTGCCTCAACACTCGATACGGTGCGTAAGGCTGAATGCTTCTAAGCCCCATCAGAAGAAAATGTGGTCGGGCTGCCGGCATATATACAACTTCATCAACAGGTAACCATCCCAGTGTCCACTCTATTCGGCTAGTAGTGAGGGACCGAAAATATGTTGTCCAACCCGGGACCCCTTCTGGCAATTTGACCCCTTTAGTTCTTGTGTAAAATTCTTCTATGCATGTTTTTTCTGGAGACCCATAGCTCAAAAACTGAGGGCAATGATACAGATGCTCAATCATCCACATTTGTAATAACAAGTTGCACCCCTCGAAGAAAGTTTCCCCGGCTTTACAAGCTGTAAGAGCACGGAAGATGTCGGCCAATATCATAGGTGCAAGTGTACTTTTGGCTTGAGTGATTAATGTACTGACAACCCCAGCTATTTTTATGTCAATGTTCCCATCCTTCCTTGGAAATATTAAAAGCCCCAAGAAAGCCACCATAAAAGCGAAACATCGATGCTCCTCCCACTTCTGGCGGTTTCCTTTGCTACATATCTTACTTTCTGGGTTGTTGAACCCCCCGATATGACCATAGCGATGATATATGAAGCTTAGAGTACAAAAGCCATTCGCCAGGTCTGGGTTATGGACGGCCCTGACTCTTTTCAAGGAGTCTAAAAACTTGTGTACAGCTACAACTCTGGGAGCAACCAAATATTTGTGCCTCAACGGAACCTCATCCTTTCCAATGTAGCCAGCTATTTCCTCCAATGTCGGGGTAAGCTCAAAATCCGAAAAATGGAACA
>NW_017671293.1:208502-219230 GCF_001879085.1 Nicotiana attenuata | reverse complement strand
AGACTTACGTTCGCTACTTAGTCGCTTAGTTTTCGGTTTTTTTTTTTTTTTTTTTTTGGTATAGGTAATAATTCTCCCCACTGCTACTTCGCTTTTTCTCTTTTTTTTTTAAATATTGCCCAGATATTCAAAGCCGGTCAGCATGTGAGTCCAAAACAGATAAATGCACAAGTAGGATGCATCAGGATGGTCCATTACTCCGGGTACACCTGTCCTAGACGGACCCAACCCCTGTGTTGAGTCCCCTAAGTCAAAATGCACGTGATGCAGATAAGCATTCCTACTAGGGATCCGGCATGAAGTCAAGTTCTTCTAGGTTCAAAACCTGGGTATGTGTTCTAGACTGTGTACCCGAGCGGACAACTCGAGTCGAGGAGGGGGCTACGTACCGGGGACCCGCGGGATCGTCCGGCTTAGTAACTTGTCCGGTCTCTTTCTTATTTCAAGGTATGACACTAACAGAATAGGGAGTCTCAACCAGTAAGAACATCCCCGGAGGTGAGAAGAGAAGGGTTTCGGCACAGTTTATATACAGTTCAGATAATATCAAAGCGGTAAAAAGCAACATTTTGCACATTTAGCAGGAAACTTGTAGGAAAATCAGATAAAGCCAAACATAACAATTATTCTCAGCTCGAATTCTTAAACCCTGAACCGAAGTTCTGGGTTTGCGTCCCCAGCAGAGTCGCCAGAGCTGTCACACCTCCTTTTTACCTACACCCGTAAAGGGTGTATAGGAGTTTTTCCACTTAAAGGACAATCGGAACGGGATTTATTATTAAAATTCAGAGTCGCTACTTGGGAGATTAATGGGGTCCCAAGTCACCGGTTGAATCCCGAACCGAGGAAGTTATGACTCTGTTAACAGTCCGCGAACCAGAAATCCGAGTAAGGAATTCTGTTAACCCGGGAGAAGGTGTTAGGCATTCCCGGGTTCCGTGGTTCTAGCACGGTCGCTCAACTGTCATATTTGGCTTATTTGTTTGATTTTAGTACATGTTTTAATCTATGTGCTTTTAACTTTGAACCGCTTTTATTATTATTATTTTAAGAGAGTCGCAACATCGTGAAAATATATCTCGAACCACGTCACACCAGTGTACCCGTGGCCTTCAATCCATTTCGACACTGTTGAGATTTGGATTTGGGTCACATAAATGTGCACCCATATTTAGGAAGGTAAAATTATTTAAATCGCGTGCCTAAAGAGACTATCGCGTTATTATTTGGGGAAGGCCGTGAAATTCGCTAAACGACACATCCCGAAGTCTAGGCATTTCTTACAATGAGCACTTATCGAGGGCCCCGCAATTTGTTTGTTTTGTTTAGCGAGGATCGTCTCATTTATTATTTTTGGAGACAAACCTAATTCAATTACGACTCTTATTTTTATTCTGTCTCTAAAATGAAGGGAAAGTCCTAATCAGTTAAGGCTATGGGTTTCAAACCCAAATTCAAACAACCAGAAATAGGTAAAGAGAAAATGGGCCTTGAGCCCAGATTGCAAACGGGCACATTGTGAACTTAAAATTTTCAGGGCCACGGTCATCAGGCCTACAAGTGGTCATCGTTTTGTCAAAGCAAACCTGAGCTTCATTAATACACCCAGGCCCAAATGAGAACAGGCGGCCCAGTGGAAGTAGAGGGCAATTCAGGCAGCTGTGATGCCAAAGTCTGGGATCGAATCCCAGCAGGAACAATCACAATATAATAGGCTATGAAGCCAATATCGAGCTCAAACCACATCCACGATACAGCGTAATGAGAAAGATGTTATTCATACTGGAAGACTAATTAACTGTCATGAACTACTAGTCTAGATGAATCATTTCAATTCAGGTGAAATTCAACACTAATTTGTCAACACCAATTCAAATGCCTATATCAGTGATATCTAAGACTTCTATTCAAATGCAGACAGCTAATTATTCCCTAGCTGGATCAAAAATTGCTACCAGTAATATAAATACTACCAAACCAGTTCACAAGTTGAACTTTGACTAACATCTTAACCAAATCAACTACTGGGTTCATTTGTTGTTATTCAAATTAAAACGAGTCTACTGAATTATACATACTACCCGACATACAATAGAACACTATCAACAAAACACAAATGGCCTTCAATCAAACAGACAGATCCTTGACCATCTCATTAGAGCTTCAATGTATACATCATGTAGTTCAAAGTAGTGTACCTGAAATGGTAGAAATGAGTGAACAAGGAGAATCAGCAGCTAGATTTGAGCAGAGAATGAACCAGCAACACACAGTCCATATTTAATGTTGATGGAACAGTAAACTCAACAGTGCAAAACAACAGCTAAAAGTCTGATGGAGCAGTAAACTCAACAGTGCAAAACCCCAAAAATGCAATTTGAACAAGGGATACTGAATTCTAATAACCAAAACACCCAAAGGAAATCGTTGACTGACTTTCAACCCATTTCAAAGCTAGAAGGTGAACCTCAACTCTAGAGGCTCCGTATCTTGTTCTGGATTTTTTTTTTAGTTCTTCAAACTCTCTCCAGTTTATTCTCCCTGTCATTCAACTCTTGGTTCTCTCAGATTTCAGAATATTCAAAAGCTGCCTTTCAAGGCAAGAAAACATGCCTTTATAGGCAAGGCAGGTAGGGCAAACAGTAGGTTTCAGTTTTGCACTTTACCCCTTCTTGGATTTTCGTTTTAGCCTAAATGTTCCTAGATTTCTGACTTTTCCCTCTTATTTTCTGACTTGTACCACAAGTAACTACCCTAAGTTTACTAAAACTTACACTATAGCCCATCCTAGAAGGTTCTATACTTGTTACAATTCCTATTCTACCCTTACCCCACTTCAAGAATTACCAAATCTAATAAAACTGCCCCTTTCCATGCCTAAACTACCCTTAAAACCCCCTGAAACTACTGACCATTGATAAACCTGCCAGCTATAACCAAACAAATAATCTAGCCTAAACTAATTAAGATTAATTAATAGAACCTGAAGCTTAAACTGAAATTAAACCAATTACACTAACAACCATGTTCATTTAGTCAAACCAAACCTCCAATTTAGACATGCCTCAACATCTATTGAACAAATACGGATTCAAAACACCAAATCAACCTATTAACCTAATGAATCAGAATCAAATTTATTATCAGAAAAGCAAGCGTATCAACTTGAATCAAAACTAATGAGAAAATCAAAACTATCAATTGGTTGGCTTAAACGAACATTTGGATATATAAACTGGCCAAGGTAAAATGACATACAACTAAGAATTAACCAAGCTAAAACTCAAACTAATCACAGAAAACAACAAAAATTGACTAACAACTAACAGAAACCAAGAACTCATGAGAACAAAGAAAAGGAATACTAAAACTGAGAAGAGGAACTTACTGACTTTGGACTCTACAAGCATTACCCTTCGAAATTGATTTCCAGTTAATATTATATGTCTATTCTGTCAAGAATAGGCTTATAATATTAACTAGAACTCAATCGCCTTTGAAAATTCCCAAAACCCAGGAACCCTAGATTTGAAATTCGACGAGTTCCGGCGGGATTTGAAGGGTTTTGATTAGGGATTAGGGATGAGGGAGGTCAGGGGAGTGTAGGGTATGAATTTGGGCGGATCTGGAAGGGATAGGGTTTTGGCCGAGTTTTTGATTCGATATTTGAGCAATTCCGGCCATGTTCGAGACAAGTGGTTATGGGGGTTGGGTAGAGGAGGTCAAGGCGGTTCTGTGGTGTGAGTTTGGGACCATTTGGCGTAACCGGCGACTTGGCCGGAAAACTTTAACGGGATATTCGACGGGTTCGACGTTGATTCGAGGGAAACCAATGGCAGGGTTGGAAAGAGGATGAGCAGGAGAAGCTGGGGTGTAATTTTGGGGTTGATCGGAGCTTCGCCGCCGGCGGCGACGATTTCCGGCCGGCGGCGGACGGCGGAGGGACGGTGGTAGACGGTGGGGTTACGGTGGGCGACGGTGGCGTTACATGGTTAGGGTTTGAGAGACGGTGAGGGTAGGAGGGGGTTCTGGAGGGGGTAGGGGTGGTTCGGACATTTATATATCAAGGGTTGGGGACTTCTGGGCCGTCTGATCAATTAACCTCGACGGTCCAGATTAAAACTTAACCAAACGACGTCGTTTTGGGTGGGGTAGGGGAGACGGACCGGGTTGGGACGTGGGTTTGGGTCTTTCAGGGTTATTTCATTTGGGCTCAGCCAATTTGGCCCAAAGACTAGTCCAATTAAGATCATTCTTTTAATTTTTCTTTTCCCCCTTTTTTTTTTCTTTTAACTATTTGTATTTTTGTATTTATTTATTTTTTCTGATTTTATAAAATGCTAAAACAAAGCAAAGACCTAATTACACTATTTAACTCCTAAAATTACTTATAACTCTATTTAAAGACAAATGCAATAATTAACAATGCAAAGAACTATTTTCTTGCAATTTTCTTTACATTTTATTCTAAAACTAATTAATACTAAAATTGTGAAATTAAATCCCTAAATGCCAATGCATATTTTTGTATTTTCATATGGATTAAAATGCACAAATAAAAATGCAACAATTACCAAAGAATGCCACAAAATTCACAAAAATTTATAAAATACTAGAAAAATTGTTTTGTTTGAAATTTTGGGAATTATTGCTTAGGGCAAAAATCACGTGCTCACAACAATAATCATAGAGAATTGGAAATTAGGGGGCATGATGGCCCTGGATCAATTTGTTGTCCTCTTCTTCCATCATCCTTGATCTCAGCAATTGTCTTGCCCTTGTCAATATTTTCTTCCATCACAGTGTTGCTGCAGATAATCTTATTTGTATTTTTCCCATCTCTTGCTTGACATGGGAAAGAAACAAGCTGCTGTGTACTCTCTATACTTCCACTACCCTTCTCCAAGCAAACACTTTCATGAGTAGGTTTCTCTTGTAGCACTATTCCTTCCTGAGGAACTGATTCTGCATTAACTTGGGGATTCTTTACAAGCCAAGCTTACTTAACAGTTTTGCCTTGTTTCTTTGTTCTTTTTCTCTGTCTCATTGGTCTTTCGCCATCCTTAGACTCCTGCTCCCCAGCACACTTTGTGTTATGCCAACAATCAATAGAGTCATGCCCAAATTTCAAATAGTCATTACAAAATACAGGCTTCCAGTCATATTCAATCATCTGTACCATAGGCCCATAAGGTGATTCTATCTCTATCTGATCTGGCAGAGCATATGCAGCATCAACCTCCACAAGTACTCTAGTATATGATATTTCTCATAATGAGCAGTAAATTTGTCAGTGTATAGGGGCTTTTCCACTACACTAGCCATTTTACTTAGGGCTTCAGTCGACCAATACCCCACTGGTAGCCCAGGAAATCTCACCCATACTGGAATTATGCTTAAAATGTCTCTATTGAATGAGAAATCGATTTCCCATAGCCTTAGCACCATAAGTTTGTTTCTGTAAGTGTATGGAACTGACTGAAGGACTTGATCTCTATCAGCTATGGTGTGAAATTTAAAAATACAATAGCCCTCAGAATGAATCAGAATCTGAGGCTTGGTAACAAAATTCCACACATTCAATACAAAATTTTCCATAGCTTTTTCATAAGGGTTTTCTCCAATTATGTAGCCAATTAGAGAGGTTTTCCAATAATCCACGTGCGATTGCAAATCATCCTCACTCAATTTGACAATTTTCTTACCATCTCTATCAATTGGAGGAACAAATGATAATGTTTTACCCATTTGTGAGCTGCGATATCCTCGTACAATATCAGCTGCCGTAGGAGTTGGCTTCTCCGATCCACTTACTTCTGAATACTGTAATCGTCTCACTGCTGGATTCATTGTTCCTTCCGCCTTAACCGGTTGAAGTTGAACATCTCCTTCAGAACCACTTGTTTCATGAGCTTCCTCAATCGACTGGTATTTCTATGGAAGGAAACTTCCAAATGTGAGTGGAGGTAATTCCATTTGAACACCGTTAGCTGGAGTAATAAGCTTCTCCGACTGCGTATTAGTATCATGCACAGTTTTCCGGCGACGAGCTATTGATTCCGGTCACAATTGCAAACCTTGCTATCGTGCGCCGAGAGCAACGATTAATGTGCGCCTCTAAAATTTGTATTTTTTTGTGCACCTGTGTCTTTATTTCATTAGTTCTACTCAAAATCCAAACCAACCACCCCACACTTCAAATTTTACAAAGTTCATAAAAATTTCAAGTGCTCGCGAGAGATAAATGTTTCAAATAGAGGGTCAATTCAAACAAATGGGTAACGCTTGTAATGTGGTTGCCAAAAAAATAATATTATAGGATTAAAGGGGTTAACTAAGATACATAACAATTAAGTGGATAAGGCATATAACTGGCTCAACAAAAAAATGCTTATATCACTTCCAAGACTGAATAACACTACTATTTCGCTTTGCAAACACAAGGGCAAGTTCTAGACATCAAATGCAATGCACATAATAACACAAAACCTCACCCACACATGGCACATACTCACTCAGAATCGAACTCATCACGACACTCTAGTCAAAGCATTTTAGCAAAGTCAAGAACCTACAATTTAAGGTACTTCTACGAGAGTCAAAAACTGAGCCTAAGCGTCAAAACTAGAGCAGTAACTATTCTCAAGGCATAATATAGTCAAGAGATGTTGCCTTCCATTCAAATCAGAGCTCAAGGTACCTACTCCTAACAAAAAAATAAAACTAACTACACCCGGTTCAATCAAAACCCTTGGAAAAGAACCGCGGCACAAAGAAAACCCAAGGGGAATTAATACACTACCTAACAAGAGATATTTTTTTTGTCTTTTTCTTTCGACTTTAATCCCTCAAGAAATCCGTTGAATGATATCCATCGTCGAAAAAAATCAATTTTTTTTAATTTTTTTATGTATTTTATTTTTTTT
Source organism: Nicotiana attenuata (assembly GCF_001879085.1). Lineage (NCBI taxonomy): Eukaryota > Viridiplantae > Streptophyta > Magnoliopsida > Solanales > Solanaceae > Nicotiana > Nicotiana attenuata. The sequence goes on along the minus strand of NW_017671293.1, from coordinate 212,304 downwards.
AACTATTGCAACTAAAAAAAACAAACTACCACTACCAAAAGGAAAACTCATATATATATATATATATATATATATATATATATATATATATATATATATATATATATATATACAACACACATATATCCCCCACCCCACACTTTAAAGGTGGAATATCTCCATGACACACAAAGAAAAATGCAAAGGTGAAGAAAACTCCCTTAATCAAGTCAGTCCGTGTAGGAGACTTGTTCTTCTTCTCGGATTTGGCAGTCTGTGTAACAAGGGCGTCCACTCGAGCTCCCAAGTTAGTGATTGAGGTACGCATCCTCACCATCTCCTACTCTAGAGCGCTCATTCTTGTTTCCCATCCGCCACCTGAAGTTTCCCCAACACCATGCTCATGCGGTGGAGAAGCAGCAACATCCTCACCTTGAACCTCATTGCCCTCATTGGGTGCATTAGATTCCTCACTATCCACCTCAGCAGACCCAGCAGGTTCCTTCCCGATTACAACTTTATCGACCCGAAATTTCTTTTCGCGCTTAATTTTTCATCCGTGGCCCTGTTCTCCGGTACCCGTGCCTCACGACATAACCTAGTGACCAATGATGGGAAAAAGAACCTATACCTCTGCACAGGACAGTGAAGGAACATCTCGTCCTGAAGGATCTGAGCCACATCAAAATTGTGGCCATTGACAAAGCACCTAATCAGAGCCACCCGGGGACTATTCACCTCAGTCGTGTTTCCTGAAGGTAGCAAGCAGTTATTGATGATGTAGAGCCAACACTTCCCTTCAAAGCTAAGCGAAGCCGAGTGAAAATTTTGCCCCTCCTTTATCCACACTACCTCATTGCCAGGTACACAATGGTTCTAAAGAGCAGGTGCCACAGGTATGGTTCTCTGCTATGCGTGGCGTAGTAGTCACCTGTATCAGGGTCTTCCACGTATTCCGACAAATGATAGGCCTTTCGGATGGCCTCTTTATAGACGTCCACTCTCTTCTTCCTAACGGTGCAGACATGGTCTTCATGTTTCAGGTAGTTTGCATAGAACTCCCGAACAAACATCGGATTTGCTTCATCGGGTTCTTCAAAGAATACTCCCAAGCGTCGCCTGACCAATTCAATATACACTCTGGCACAATCATTCTGGAGAGACCCGATATCAATTCCCCTCTCCGGTATGAGCTTCTTGCTTGCCTTGTTTTGGAATCGTTCCTGGGCTTTCCAGGAGACGAACTTGTTCTGATCATACGGGCGAGTAGATGCCAAAGCTCGTGACCGGGATGTGCCCCCCTGACCATTTGTGGAGGCACCTGTGGTTTTTCGTTTCATGGATGGAGCCATAGTACCTGTTAGGGGTGTACATAGGTCGGGTTGGTTTGGATTTTCTAATTACCAAACCAAATCAATTGTATCGGGTTATTAAATCTAAAGACCAAACCAAACCAGTAAAAGTCGGGTTTTTCAATCTCGGGTTTTTCGGTTTTTTTCATTAAGTCTTCATAGCACAAAATATAGAATTTTGTGCTCCAAATATTTCTTTAATCCTAGTAAGATAGAACTATATAAGATGTTTTTCAATAAAGTAAAATAAATATGAGATGAGTCATGTCATTGCACTAAAATATTCAACAATAAAGATAATAAAATCACATAAAATAAGTATTATTGATAAGCCATAATGAAAACAAACATAATTTAAGATTGTTAATAAGTTGCTATAATAAGTACGATTAATAAGTACTATTATATACATGACTAAACACTAAAATAAATAAGTTATTCATTTTATCTAAACGACGGAAAAACTAAAAAATAGATATCCAATACTATTTTCATTCAAAGTACAATTGAATTGAATGTCTTTTATTAGCATTAGTATAGGTTGGATATTGGTTTAGGATTTATTTGAGTTACTAACATTTATGAACTATAAAACTTATTGGAGCATCCAAAAATTATAAGTCCAAGCTTGAAATAATACATGGAAAGATAAAACTATGAAAAATCTTAAGAAATATTTCAAACTATACTACAATAAATATATTTATGTATTAAATATATTTAAAACTTCTATACAAATATTATCTGGTTGGTTTGGTTTCGGTTTGATTTTTTTTAGTTAAATCCAAACCAAACCAAATACAGTCGGATTTTTCCCCCAATATCAAACCAAATCAAACCAAACCATAGTCGGGGTTTTTTTTCTCTGTTTGACTCAGATTATCGGGTTGGTGTAGTTTGTCGGTTTCATTTGTACACCCCTAGTACCTGTAACAAACCGCTAACTATTAGCTAATGAATCACATGGCAAACCAAGAGAGGCTACTCAGACTTCACCCTCACACTTGGTCACAAAATTACATCCTCAATCTCATTGTGGTATTTATACAAACATTTAGCATGCACAGTTGGTCCTAACCCCCCACAAAGCAATTTTAGCCCTAGCTTGACTAAGAATACACCACTTTGACTCCTAGCAACTATATGGTCAGTCTCCATGGTGAAACTCAACCTCCACCCACATGAGAAAGAGAACAAAAAAGAAAGAAATAAAAACAAATTGCTACACACAAGCAAATTAAAACAAAATAAAAAAATCATAAAAGAGAGAGAAAGCATCTCACTTACCTGAGGGGACTCAAGGGAAGAGAGCTCAAGATGGGTGAAGGGGGAGGAGTAGGGTGGTGGTGTGGTGTTTTTTTCTTATAGAAAAAAGATGAGAGAAGGGGGGGGGGGGCATTTAGAGTTCGCTAGTGTAGGGAAAAGTAGAAGGAAAAAATTAGAATTGGCGGTTATGAGGGGGAGGGGGGTAGTCCGAAATTAAAAGGAAAAAGGACAACTTACCTAATGCACGGTCGGTGCGCGGTCGGGTCATACCGTGCGTGGCCGTGCATGTTTGGCAGTGTATTGCTGAATATGCGCGGTCATGTGCGCGGTCAACCCTTGAGGTGCACGGCCGCACACGTTGCACCTCAGCTGGCGTTGCCTTTTGCGTTACCAAATGCACGAGGTGCCCCCCCCAGGTGCGCGGTCGCGCACATATACATTCAAAAGGGATGTTTTAGACACCTCACTTCCTACCTTCCGCGGCATGTACCTTCCTGTACCTACCACATTATAATATACACTAATTTCTATCTATTCTACGTTATAAACAAAAGTGAAAAATCTAACTAGTAGAAGAGTTATGTCACGACCCAACATCCACTAAGGGTCGTGGTGGCGCCAGACACCTCTGTCAGGCCAGCCTAACTAAATAATCAAATAAATCCTCTTTAATACTTTTGAAAATCTCAGGTTTTTCCTCCCATTTTTTCATAAATACAAGATCAATACTTGAATTCAAATTTAAGTAATAACAATTAGTACACATCTTTCGAAAATCATCCCCAGAACCCAGTGTCACAAGTGCATGAGCATCTACTGATAAGAATATAAAATACAATACAACATCCGTCCGAAATACAATGGACAGAAAGGAAATACAATTTATTAGAAAGGGACTTTAAAACTGCGGGCCGCCTTGCATACTGCAACTCACCTAGTCCCTGAATCGTCCGTGCTGCTATGCCCAGTAGGCCGCTAGAGTAACATATACCTGTGCAACAAAAAGGCACAGAAGTGTAGTATGAGTACGTAATCAACGTGTACTCAGTGAGTATCCCGCCTAATCCCGAAGGGGTAGAGACGAGATGGCCAACTTCGACACTCACTAGAGATCAATTAACAATATTCTATAAGTGCGAGGATAATCATGGATTTATATATAGAAGTTTCTAATTGTGAGGCCAGGAAACAGGTAAACACCTTCA
>NW_017671293.1:181278-208477 GCF_001879085.1 Nicotiana attenuata | reverse complement strand
CAATCCCACATTTAAAATTCTTAAGCAACAGATAAACATGCGCAAATCACACCGAGGCGACGGACCGCTCCAACAGGAATGTAAACTGTGCACTGCCGTGGGTCGAGCGGCCCGAACCAATAGATGCATCTATTTAATCTGCCGAGGCATTTGGCCCGTTCCATAAGTAAACACATACCCTGCTCGCGAATCATGCATGCGACGCAGGTGCACACAAAATACATGCTCAAGTAGTCAAATAAGAATTTATCGGAGCTATTTTATCAAATAAAAACCAAATCCTCTTTTAACAATTCAAGAAAATGAAGTTTAATCCTTTTGAAGTTCATTTACTAGTTCAACTTGATTTTAACAATTCAAATGTCAATAAGATTTCAAATATCCCAAGTATAGCATGCTTTTGAGTCCTAGACTACCCCGACAATAGCATAATAGTAGCTACGCACGGACTCTCGTCACCTCGTGCGTACGTAGCCCCCACAAATAGGAGCACATAACCAATTTAACTCACTTATGGGGTAAATTCCCCCTCACAAGATTAGAAAGGAGACTCACCTCGCTCTGAAGACTCATAGCCGGCATTCTACATTCTTCCGAAGGCTTGAACCAACGCACAATGCACCAAAACTAGCCAACTAACGACAAACTAATGAGAATATGCTCAAATACTTGTTAACAATTCAGATTATACAAATTCCCAACTCCGCTTAGTAAAATAACCAAAAGGCCCTCGGGCCCACGTGCCCGGAATCCAAAATTTCTCGAAGATAAATGTTACCCATGACCTTAGGAACTCAAATATATGATTTTCTCTTAATTCCATACTCAAAATCGTGATCAAAATCTAAGATTATAATTTTCTAGGTTTTCCACCAAAACCCTCAATTTTACACTAATTCTCATGCTTAAATCCATGCATAATTGATGTATTTAACTCAAAAGTGATAAGGATAACTTACCTTAACATTGACGACAAAAAATCCCCTCTTGAAGCTCCCCAAAAATCGCCCAAGCCATGAAGGAATGGGAGAAATGAACTAAATCCCACGATTTAAAACAAGCTTCTGCCTCCAGTCATTTCCGCTTCTGCGGAAGCCCTACCGCATCAGTGGTTCCGCTTATGCGGTCAAAAGGCCTCTTCTGCGGCTCCTTCCCAAGCCGCCCTTCCTCGCTTCTACGATGCTCCTTCCGCAGATGCGGTCCCGCTTCTGCGGAACTTTGACCGCATCTGCGGTCCTCAAGCCTTGGACCAAAAACCGCTTCTGCGGCTCCCCATTCGCTTCTGCGGTGCCGCTTCTGCGGTCAACCAACCGCAGAAGTGAAAATACCAGTAACCAGATGCCTTCAGCTCTCTTCCAAATTCCAATTTCGATCCGTTAACCACCCGGAATCCACCCGAGGCCCCCGGGACCCCAACCAATCACACCAACTAGTCCCAAAACATATTACGAACTTGCTCGAGGCCTCAAATCACATCACACAACACGAAAATCACGGATTACACCCCAATTCAATCTTTACGAACTTTAGAATTTCAAACTTCTATTTCCGATGTTTAAACCTATCAAATAACTTCCGATTGACCTCAAATTTTGCACACTAATCATATTTGACATTACGGGCCTACTCCAACTTTCGGAATTGGATTTCGACCCCGATATCAAAAAGTCAACCTCCGGTCAAACTTCCCAAAAACCTTCAAATTTCTATCTTTAGCCAAATGGCTTCAAAATGACCTACGGACCTCTGAATTCACTTCCGATCGCGCTCCCAACTCCAGAATCACCATACGGAGCTATTCCCAGACTCGGAATCCCAAACGGACATCGATAACACTGAAATGCACTTCAAGCCTAACTTAAGAAATTCCTTCTAAAACGCTAACTTCCACATTAGGCGCCAAAACGCTCCCGGGTTATCCAAAACCCGATCCGAGCATACGCCCAAGTCCGAAATCATCATACGAACCTGCTGGAACCTTCAGATCCCGATTCCGAGGTCGTTTACTTAAAATTCTAATCCTAGATCATTCTTTCTACTTTAAGCTTCCGAAATGAGGATTCTCTTCCCAAAGCAACTCCGAACTTCCCGAAATTCAATTCCAACCACGTGTACAAGTCATAATACCGGAAATGAAGCTGTTCATGGCCTCCGACTGCTGAACGGAGCGTTAGCACTCGAAACGACCGGTCGGGTCGTTACATTCTCTCCCACTTAAACATACGTTCGTCCTCGAATGTGCTGAGAACCATACTGAAGTAGTCTGAAATCACTGTTTAGCACCTCATGCACCTTCCCGTGCTACCACAACTTAGCTGAGCACGCTAGCTCGATAAATTCTGAAGATATTCCCTTTTATTCATGCAATTAAGCCTTAGAGCCCGATTCCAACATCCGGAATCCTATGCCAGGCCTGTTTCCAACATACGATCACCATATCAATCATCACACGCTGTACTCAAACACGATTGCATAACTTTGTTGAATTCACACTTTGCAATACCCACTCGTAGGGCCACAATAACCTTTTTTTTATCAACTTAGTCAAAATCCTACTAATCTGATGCTCCCATTGCACCCCATGACACATACAGGTCTTACTCTAACCTTTACCATACCGCCATGACGGAAGAGATGTACTAACATTCATAATCAATTGCCGAGTCAACAAAACATTTGGTCTATACTCCTGACAAGGCCTTCACCTTATTCTAAACCCAATAATGGTCTTATCTCCATAACATACCTCATATAGCTGGATTGCACAGAATCCTAGATCAATGGATCTCGTCTCATCCGATACAACTGCTCAGGTAATAAGCCACCCCAGAAATTGTTAAAATCTCATATGATGCTACCCTGCGCCAATAGGCCACCAATTCGAACGCATTGCAAAAGGAAAACGAACTCTGGGAGGAACCTAACTCCCGCACTACTACGGACTTTCCTTAGAAAATAGGAAGCGAAACACACCAAAAATAGCATATAGGAAACTACACTCATATCACTCTATTGCGGCGTGCAACCCGATCCACATAGCATAACCATGGCGGCGTGCCACCCGATCCTCAAAACATAACCATGGAGGCATGCCACCCGATCCAAATAACATACCCATGGCGGCGTGCCACCCGATCCAAACGTAGAACTCACATAAGGAGATACACATCGAGCTAAATTGCTCATTATAATGAATTACCGAATCTCAGTCTCAATCACTCTAAGTGTATAGTACCATTCCCTGGGGAACACATAGCGCCATAAGCTACAAAACCCAAGCACAACTGAGGCGGGATACAAGATCTAAATCTCGAGAGCCATTCCGCTCACATAACATCATCGCCACGCGGAACCTTAACACATAAGAATTTACCAAGCCGTCTCACAACTCATACGGTGCCATACATCATTACCTGGGATAGCTGATGACAAATAACACCCCGACTGTCCCTCCATAAGGAACGCTCGCTAAAACATACACAACTGGCCTGGTATAAAGCCCTGTTTACATATAAATCAATCCACTGATCCCAAGCCGATTTCTGATTGCACCAGCTTGGCTAATAACCTTTCAAAGGTCCATAGTAACTCCCCTTTGCCTCATAACACGTAAGAACAACCATCGTAACCGGAGCAACCTCCTCAGTTCATAACCCAATAAACAAAGTGCCCTCCAGGCAAGAATTCTCAAATTTAGTGACATTACCACAATCCTCATACTCGGTTTAAATCTTTACTCAATCGAGTGACTACATGTCACACTCATGCAATCTTCCCGTGGGACACGCTCCCACAACCTCTCGAAATAAACAACGGGTCCGCACACTTGAATCACCGACTGCACTAACACCGAAAAGTGATCAAGAATCCTTACCAGGATGCAAAGCCTTCTTCACAAAACATCGATCTCAGGCTTACACTGAAGACAATACCAATTCACTTAATCATTCAACCTTTTCCTTGCTCATCCGAGCCCGTGACATCCTTGTCAACACCGAACTGCGACCTTTATTCTCACTTCAAATTTCATACTACTCACTGCATCTGACATGCCAATATACGATAGAACACGACTCTTCATCATAACTCGGAACCACTAATAAGTTAACACTTCGTCACATAAAAGCTTTCACTGAACTCACTTCAGGAGGAACATAGTAACACACAGGCGAATTCTCATGACTGTAGAATATGCAAATCTCTGAGTAGTGGTCCAAGCCACCATAACCCTTCCGGGAGCTGCTTACACATAACAGGCCATAATAGAAGAAAGCTTCTGAATAATATCAATTACGGCAGCCGATAAGCCTCACACGTACCGTCACAAATCACTTGCGCAACTTGATCACGCTGAAAGAACTGATCACTGACACCGGTCTTCCAATTTAACTATGGCTAATCAATCTACCTTCGTCCAATTTATCCTTGATTGCCTTGGAGATATTACCACCTCCATCCAACACATAACCTACTCCATCTGTACTTATCCCAAGGGACCTTGAACCACGAGACCATGCTGTCTCAAATCCCACGAACTATTTCATATTTCTCAAATGCTACACCACAAGTCAAATTATCATAGAACATTCAAGGCACCCTCTCATGAGATGTTACAAATCTTGATCCTTAACTGTACTCATAGGCTCAGATTCATTAGGCACCACAGTTTATCCCTTTGAACCTACTAGAGACCGTTGCTGAGAGCCACCTGCTCTGACTTGGTCCCGTATATAATCAACTCCATGAACCTTCTAGCACATTAATACCCTCTCAACGAAGCACCTAGCAGAATTTCTCCCCTTTAAACCCGATTCTATACAAGGCATAAATCCTGAATTCTTTCCCAAGTTCGAACACGAGCCCACAAGGCCAACCATAGCACATCTTTAAAAATTCCTCTGCTCCAATTACTACTTATGGTATTTTTCCGTAGCTGGGATAACTCCCCAGTATGCAAATAACCAGAAACCTCACGAGTAGTTAACCATGCAACCCATTCATAGGCGGGGGACTCTCCCACTTAGCTTGAAGCCACTATTACAAAACTCTGGAGTTCACCAGGATTCTTAATCTCTTATTGATACAACCTTGCGCAATCAATCGCCAGCATTCTCGATATCCTACTGTAGAAACCCAATTTGATACTATAAATCATTAACAACATTCACTTAACAGTTCCCCTTGCTGCATAACCCGTTGAACTCTTCGCAGAAGCCTCGCCAACCACGCGACCGCCAAACTGCTCACAGGGAATAACTCTCCTGAGTCCAAGCTCACTCCTTAGCTGTACCAGTTCACTTACCCCTCGTGGTAATTCATTATGTGTGCGACAACATCCTTCCGCTTCAAAGTCATGCTACATCCCCCTTTATTTAAGCGGCTCCTTTCCGTTATATTAAATCCCCGGCCGCACAAGAATCCCTACTTCAAATTAGATCCGAAGACGCCAATAACCCAACACCAATATTCTCAAGTCGTTCCAGACTCCCTTAAGGTGTATAGTTTTCTCATTACCAAGCCCCTACGCAGCTCCGCAGCTCTCCCACTTTGGGCAAACTCACTTCCTTAATCACCTGCTCGGCCTGTGCTCCCCAAGACTGACCTTTTAGAAGTTTAAAACTCCGCCTGACACTTCCCATATGTCTTTCTCATCTCTTGCTGCTCAGTTGTTGCCTTAATAAAATTCTTCTTCATAGAACTTGAATCCACAGATCGCTACTGACTTAAACCCCTCCGAAGGTCATCTTTCTCGAACCGCCAACATTTAAAATATTGGTTCAATCCTAAAACACCGCACCATGCGATATCTGATGGTTGCATCTTCAATAGTATTTCACAATATCCCGCCATAAGGCGAATTGTAGCAGATTATAACACCGACAAACTTAAAGCGTTCAATTAGGACAACGACACCCCCATGTAGAGGAGAACTCCGCCACACTTGCAATTATCACAATTCATTACTTCCACCAGTCCACATTTGACCATCCTTAGTTCGATTGGCTTTCCCCTGCCGGGAATAAAATACGGAATCCCTTGATTACACACTGAGTAAACTTCCCTTCAATTCATTCACTGCCCCGACACGTGGGCAAACACCCTACCATCATAACAACACTGCGGAATAATCGCTCATAGCATTATGGCAACCTGTGCCTAGCCTCAAGGCTCTTAGAAGTTCTGATACTGAGCTGAACACTAGAATATCCTTCCATAAGGCGACTATAACAGTCCAATAAACTATACCGGGAGAATCATCCCGCACCACATTTGTAGTGCCATTGCAATCCTTCAATCTTCGATTTATAACAGCGCTTGTGTAAGATTGAGTAGAAAGAAATCAAAGGCATAAGCCTCAAGGGAATTGAACCGCACGATAAGGAAACAAAGAAGGGAAGTACTCCAAACAGCTCTGTAGCCCCCCGAGGAAAAGCATAGACGTCTCCGTACCGATCCGCGAGACTCTACTAGACTTGCTCATGACTCGTGAGACCGACGGGAACCTAGTGCTCTGATACCATGTTGTCACGACCCAACATCCACTAAGGGTCGTGGTGGCGCCGGACACCTCTGTCAGGCCAGCCTAACTAAATTATCAATTAAATCCTCTTTAATACTTTTGAAAATCTCAGGTTTTTCCTCCCATTTTTTCATAAATACAAGATCAATACTTGAATTAAAATTTAAGTAATAACAATTAGTACACATCTTTCGAAAACCATTCCCAGAACCCAGTGTCACAAGTGCATGAGCATCTACTGATAAGAATATAAAATACAATACAACATCCGTCCGAAATACAATGGATAGAAAGGAAATACAATTTATTAGAAAGGGACTTTAAAAGCTGCGGGCCGCCTTGCATACTGCAACTCACCTAGTCCCTGAATCGTCCGTGCTGCTATGCCCAGTAGGCCGCTAGAGTAACATATACCTGTGCAACAAAAAGGCACAGAAGTGTAGTATGAGTACGTAATCAACGTGTACTCAGTGAGTATCCCGCCTAATCCCGAAGGGGTAGAGACGAGATGGCCAACTTCGACACTCACTAGAGATCAATTAACAATATTCTATAAGTGCGAGGATAATCATGGATTTATATATAGAAGTTTCTAATTGTGAGGCCAGAAAACAGGTAAACACCTTCATTGACAAATCAAGGGCTTCCAAGGTTTAACTTTTGTTATCTTATCAGTTTATATTAAGCCAAGAAGGGCCAATCCCACATTTAAAATTCTTAAGCAACAGATAAACATGCGCAAATCACACCGAGGCGACGGACCGCTCCAACAGGAATGTAAACTGTGCACTGCCGTGGGTCGAGCGGCCCGAACCAATAGATGCATCTATTTAATCTGCCGAGGCATTTGGCCCGTTCCATAAGTAAACACATACCCTGCTCGCGAATCATGCATGCGACGCAGGTGCACACAAAATACATGCTCAAGTAGTCAAATAAGAATTTATCGGAGCTATTTTATCAAATAAAAACCAAATCCTCTTTTAACAATTCAAGAAAATGAAGTTTAATCCTTTTGAAGTTCATTTACTAGTTCAACTTGATTTTAACAATTCAAATGTCAATAAGATTTCAAATATCCCAAGTATAGCATGCTTTTGGGTCCTAGACTACCCGGACAATAGCATAATAGTAGCTACGCACGGACTCTCGTCACCTCGTGCGTACGTAGCCCCCACAAATAGGAGCACATAACCAATTTAACTCACTTATGGGGTAAATTCCCCCTCACAAGATTAGAAAGGAGACTCACCTCGCTCCGAAGACTCATAGCCGGCATTCTACATTCTTCCGAAGGCTTGAACCAACGCACAATGCACCAAAACTAGCCAATTAACGACAAACTAATGAGAATATACTCAAATACTTGTTAACAATTCAGATTATACAAATTCCCAACTCCGCTTAGTAAAATGACCAAAATGCCCTCGGGCCCACGTGCCCGGAATCCAAAATTTCTCGAAGATAAAGGTTACCCATGACCTTAGGAACTCAAATATATGATTTCCTCTTAATTCCATACTCAAAATCGTGATCAAAATCCAAGATTATAATTTTCTAGGTTTTCCACCAAAACCCTCAATTTTACACTAATTCTCATGCTTAAATCCATGCATAATTGATGTATTTAACTCAAAAGTGATAAGGATAACTTACCTTAACATTGACGACAAAAAATCCCCTCTTGAAGCTCCCCAAAAATCGCCCAAGCCATGAAGGAATGGGAGAAATGAACTAAATCCCACGATTTAAAACAAGCTTCTGCCTCCAGTCATTTCCGCTTCTGCGGAAGCCCTACCGCATCAGCGGTTCCGCTTATGCGGTCAAAAGGCCGCTTCTGCGGCTCCTTCCCAAGCCACCCTTTCTCGCTTCTACGATGCGACTTCCGCAGATGCGGTCCCGCTTCTGCGGAACTTTGACCGCATCTGCGGTCCTCAAGCCTTGGACCAAAAACCGCTTCTGCGGATCCCCGTTCGCTTCTACGGTGCTGCTTCTGCGGTCAACCAACCGCAGAAGCGAAAATACCAGCAACCAAATGCCTTCAGCTCTCTTCCAAATTCCAATTTCGATCCGTTAACCACCCGGAATCCACCGGAGGCCCCCGGGACCCTAACCAATCACACCAACCAGTTCTAAAACACATTACGAACTTGCTCGAGGCCTCAAATCACATCACACAACACGAAAATCACGGATTACACCCCAATTCAATCTTTACGAACTTTAGAATTTCAAACTTCTATTTCCGATGTTTAAACCTATCAAATCACGTCCGATTGACCTCAAATTTTGCACACTAATCATATTTGACATTACGGGCCTACTCCAACTTTCGGAATTGGATTCCGACCCCGATATCAGAAAGTCAACCTCCGGTCAAACTTCCCAAAAACCTTCAAATTTCTGTCTTTAGCCAAATGGCTTCAAAATGACCTACGGACCTCCGAATTCACTTCCGATCGCGCTCCCAACTCCAGAATCACCATACGGAGCTATTCTCAGACTCGGAATCCCCAACGGACATCGATAACACTGAAATGCACTTCAAGCCTAACTTAAGAAATTCCTTCTAAAATGCTAACTTCCACATTAGGCACCAAAACGCTCCCGGGTTATCCAAAATCCGATCCGGGCATACGCCCAAGTCCGAATTCATCATACGAACCTGCTGGAACCTTCAGATCCCGATTTTGAGGTCGTTTACTCAAAATTCCAATCCTAGATCATTCTTTTAACTTTAAGCTTCCGAAATAAGGATTCTCTTCCCAAAGCAACTCCGAACTTCCCGAAATTCAATTCCGACCACGCGTACAAGTCATGATACCGGAAATGAAGCTGTTCATGGCCTTCAACTGCTGAACGGAGCGCTAGAACTCAAAACGACCGGTCGGGTCATTACAAGTTAGAGGTAGTTCTTAATTATAGTCGTCAGCTTGACTCAACCGGGCATCCTCAATTGATTTTGATGCTTGAGGATTTCTCAGCAAATCCTCCTGCAAGATACGGTTTTAGTTTGTGGCCATTCACTTTGAAACTTTCCGTTCCGTCCCGGTTCTGGATCTCAATAGCCCCATATAGTGATACATGTTTCACCACATACAATCCCGTTCATCTAGACTTAAATTTTTTGGGGAACAATCCGAGTCTACTATTGTACAGTAAGACTTTGCCCCCTTCATGAAACTCATTTGGCTTAATGAGACGATTGTGCCACCTTTTAGTCTTTTCCTTGAAAATTCGTACATTTTCATACGCATCCAGTCTAAACTACTCCAATGCATTCTTCTGCGCCAACATGTGTTCACTTGCAAGACTAAGATCAAGATTAAGCATCTTAATTGACCAATAAGCATTATGCTCTATCTCAATAGGCAGGTGACACGATTTTCCATACACTAGTTTGAACGGTGAAGTCCCTATGGTTGTTTTGAACGCAGTTCTTTACGCCCATGGAGCTTCTTCCAAGTTTATCGACCAATCCTTACGAGAAGCACTAACCGTCTTTTCAAGAATTCATTTAAGTTCACGGTTAGCCACTTCGACTTGCCCACTAGCCTGGGCATGGTACGGGGTTCCTGTTTTGTGTGTGACCCCATACTTGGACAGTAGTGCAGCAAACTGCTTGTTTATAAGTGTGACCCATTATCACTGATAATCACTCTAGGTGTCCCAAAGCGAGTAAAGATATTTTTCCTTAAGAATTCACACACCACCCGAGCGTCATTAGTCCTAGTAGGGGTTACTTCGACCCACTTAGAGACGTAGTCAACGGCTACTACGATATACTCATAAGAATGTGACGATGGGAACGGGCCCATGAAGTCAATGCCTCATACGTCAAAAATTTCACATACCAAAATGGAATTGAGAGGAATTTCGTCCTTCTCGCTAATATTATCTTCCCCTTGACACTTGTCACATGCAGCTACATACGCTCTCGCATCTTTGTACAAGGTGGGCCAAAATAAACCGGCTTCCATGACCTTTGCTGCAGTGCAATTTACACATAGGTCCTCCAACTGCCCCATCATTGCAATGAGACAGAACGTTTGCCATCTCTCCATCAAGCACACATCTTCAAGTCACACCATCTGCACACAGCTTAAACAGGAAAGGGTCATTCCAAAATTAACATTTTACCTCACTTTGCAGCTTCTTTTTCTTATGAGAGGTCAAGTCGTGTGGTAGCCACCCACTAGCCAAGAAGTTGGCTCTGTCGGCGAACCATGGTGGTCTATCGGAGACTGCTGCAATGTAAAAAATATTCTCATTTAGGAACTCTTCCCGAATGTCCACCGCTTCAACATGTGGTTTCTCCAATCGCGACGGGTGGTCAACCACTTGATTTTTCGTGCACTTCCTGTCCTTGATTCTAGATCAAATTCTTGCAGCAATAATACCTACCGCATGAGACGCAGTTTGGACTCTTTCTTACTCAGCAAATATTTCAGTGCTCAGTGATCAATATGCATTATTACCTTGCTTCCCACCAAATAGGATCTGAACTTGTCATAAGCAAAGATTACTGCGAAGAACTTCTTCTCCGTGGTAGCATAGTTCACTTGAGCATCATTCGAGGTCCGACCTACATAGTACATGGGCCAGAACAGTTTATCTCTCCTCTACCCCAGCACTGCTCCTACTGGCACATCACTAGCGTCGCACATTATCTCAAAAGGCTCACTCTAGTTAGGAGTCACTATTATGGGGGCACTCACTAGCTTTTCCTTGATCAGTTTGAATGCTTTGAGACACACCACATCAAATACAAATTTCACATCCTTGGCAAGTAAATGCAGTTAAGGGCTTGGTAATGCTGGAAAAATTCTTAATGAACCTTCTATAGAAACCGGCATGCCCCGAAAAACTTCTGATGCTCTTCACTAAGATCAGTGGCGGGAGCTTGGCTATCATATCTACTTTAGCTCTGTCGACTTCAATACCTTCAACTGTGAAAGTTATCTCCAAATAGAGTAAATTCATCCATGAACACCTCCAAACACTTCCCATTGAAATCTGAAAATATTGACATCACGCATCTCTAGAAAGTAGCTAGTACATTGCATAGTCCGAAAGGCATTCTCCGATATGCAAAGATTCTAGACGGGCATGTAAAAGGTGGTTTTCTCAACATCCTCGGGAGCAATGGGTATTTGATTATACCATGAATATCCATCTAAGAAGTAGTAATATCCACGCCCCGCCACCTTCTCCAACATCTGATCAATGAAAGAAAAAGGAAACTGATCCTTCCTTGTTGCATCATTTAATCTCCGGTAGTCTATGCACATCCTCCACCAGTAACTGTTCTGGTAGAAATTAGCTCGTTGTCCTCATTTTTTACCACCGTCTTGCCCCTTTTTCGGGCACAACCTGTACGAGGCTAATCCATTGACTTTCAAAGATGGAAAATATTATGCTTGTATCTAGCAATTTGAGTATCTCTTTTTGAACCACCTCCTCAAGATTTTTGTTCAATTTACTCTGGGGCTGCACCACTGGTTTACTCCCTTCTTTTAACATGATCTTGTGCATGCAGATTGCAGGGCTGATCCCCTGAATATCGACTATACTCCAACCGATTGCCTTTTTATGCTTTTGCAGTAACTCCACAAGCATGTGTTCCTGTTCACATGTCAAATCAGCAACAACAATCACGAGAAAATTGTTAGTCTCCAAAAAATCATATTTCAAATGTATCGGGAGTACTTTCAATTCCAGCTTCGGCTTGCTCTTTTCTTTCTCGAACTCTTCTTCATTTACCACCTAGTTCTCATCTTCCAGCACCTTAACTTCCTTCTCGATCTCAGGATCTTCATCCTCTACTGTGCTTGATTGACTAATGCATCTCTCTAGTGAGTCACCTACCAGCTTATCCAGTTTGTGTTGTTCAACTAACTCTCTCACCAAATCTAGTTTGAGACAAGCATAGGCAGATGCCTCATCACATGGGTATTTCATCATTCTCTTCATTTGAAACAACATTTTTTTGTTTCCCACTCGTAGCATGAGTTGCCCCTCATATATACCAAAAGTAGCTCGGCGAGTGCAAAGGAATGGTCTCCCCGGGATTAGAGGTACCTCTTTGTTCACTTCTATATCTACCACGATGAAGTCTATTGGGAAAACAAATTTGTCTACCTTTACTAAAATGTCCTCAATTATGCCCTCCGATATGATCGTGGTCTGATCAGCCAGTTGCAGGGATGCTGGCACAGATTTGATCACTCTTAGCTCTCCTTCCAATTTCTTGAACACCGATAATGGCATCAAGTTAATGGATTCACTTGAATCGCATAAGGCTTTGTCAAAAAGGTATAGCTAAACTTCCAAGATCCCCACACTTCCTCGGAATTTTCTTCTGTAGAATGGCACTGCAGTGGGCATTGAGTTTGAACACTTTTGTTTCCTCGAGCTTCCTTTTGCTTGAGAGGATTTCCTTTAGGAAGTTTGCATAGGCTGACATCTGTGTGAGCACCTCCATGAACGGGATGTTCAATACAACTATTTCAGCATCTCCAAAACTTTTCCAAAGTATTTGTCTAATTTCTACCGCTTCATCTTTTGAGGAAAAGGTAACAATGGTATGTGCTTGCTTTCCTCAACTGCATTGTTCACCTTCTGCTTATCAACATCCTCGCTGCTAACATTCTCCTTGGGCAAAGATTCACCGATTTTCTGTTCTTCAGCTATCTTGGTTGAGTTGATCTCCTTCTCATCCCTTGGTTTTGCCTTTGGCTCTGCTAATGTTTTTCCACTTGATTCTTTTTAGTGTCTGCCGAAAAAGTCCCCAGAGCCCTTTCTGACAACAATATTGCAACCTGCCCCATTTATCTTTCCAGATTCCGGATGGTTGTGCCTTGCTTCTTGATAGAGGTCCCTTGAGTCTCAAGTTTCTCATCGGATTTACTTATAAATGCCTTCATTAGATCTTCTAAACTTGAGTTGTTGGGCTATGGAGGTTGGTATGGTTGCCTCTGTTGAGTTTGGAAACCAGGAGGTCCTTGCACTGGTGCTCTAGGATTTTGCTATTGCCATGAGTTCAAACTACCAGTTGAAGAACTCCATGAGAACCCTGGATGTCTCTGTCCCATGGAATTGAAATTACCACCTCCTTGGTAGCTGCTTCTATTGAAGTTCCCCATAGCATTGACTTCCTCAGCTGTAACTTGACACCCATATGTCGGATGTCCCAATCCACAGATGTCACATCCCACCCGTGGTTGATTTTGTACCTGAGCTAGCGTCAGTTTCTTGATGCCCTTAGCCATAGCTGCAATTTAGTCCTGCATTGCTACCGACTATTCTACTTGGTGCACCCCTGCTGATCTTCTTCGATCCCCTTGATCAGTAGACCATTGTTCTACATCTTCAGATTGTTCATTCCGAAGAGTGACAATCTCTTCAGGAGTTTTCTTCATCAGAGGACCTGCAATCGCACTATTCAGCAATCTCTTTGATGACGGGTTTAAATCATCCCAGAAGTCCTGGAGTTGCATCCATTACTCCTTTCTGTTATGAGGGCACCTCCGCATTAGCTCCTTAAATCTTTCCCATGCCTCGAACACTGTCTCCCCTTCACCTTGGCTGAAATTGTGAATCTCTTTCCTCATTAGTCCAGTCTTAGCGGCAGAGAAGTATTTTTCTAAGAACTTGGTAGTCATCCCATCTCACGTACGGAATGACCCATTGGTCATACTTCTCAACCACTTCTTTGCATTATCCTTAAGTGAGAACGGGAATGCTTTGAGGTAGATGGCATCATGTGATGCTCCATTGTAGCGGAATGTGTTCATAATTTCGTCAAAGTCCAACAGATGATTATTGGGATCTTAATTGGGTTTCCCTCTTAATATGAAATTGTTCTGAATGGTCTGGATGACTCCTTGCTTGAGTTCAAAATTATTGGCATCAATGGGTGAGGGTCTCACACTAGACTGTTGTTGGTTGTACACTGGTCTAGCATAATCTCCTAGCGATCTCCCAGGCTACATTTTCAAATTCATCCTTGATCATGTTTCGGTTGGGATTGAACCTTCGATCCCTTTCAACTATTTCATCCGCAATTCTACAGGCTGCTTCAACTGCTAACCGTGCTTCCTGTTGCTGAGCCGCCTCTCTCGCAGCTATGTCCACTACCTTTTCGTTGTTCACCATTGTATTTTGAGTTGAAGCTGACCCAACAATAATCCACTCGATACTTTATCTCTTCTCAACTACCTCAGGTGCTTGTCTAACTCTGGGTCATATGGCACCAAGTCCTTTGAAGAGGATCGAGTCAATACACCGCTAAACTTAACCTGTTGCCTGCACACAAATGAGAAGAGCGTAAAAAAGGAAATAAAACAAAGTATTCCTAAATTAGCATTGAAAATTAATTCAAACACTATTAATAGCCAATCCCCGGCAATGACGCCAAAATTTGACGAGCGCAAAATCGGTGTATAAAACTTAGGCTCGCTAGTCAAAGATAGTATAGTATTAAATCGTCTCCGCAGGGATTGATTTAAATAATGTCCTAATAAATCTTCAGCTCAACGCTATCCAGGATAATAAACCTTTGATAGATGTTATTATCGACTACAAATAAAACAAAGATTATCTATTGTAAGAAACTAATGGCACTTTAATGACTAAGTAGAAACGATTGAATATCAGGGTGAGAAGTAAAGGTTGTGATAAGATACGTGATCAACTATTGTTCCGGGTAACTCTGGGTTAAGTTCGTTCTTAACTTCTATTGACTCCTTCGATTTCAATAGATGATTAGGCTACGTTAGGGATTCAAATTCTTCTTCCGAATGAATGAGAGTTCCCTTAATCAACCAAATAATAGGTCCTATGAACATATTCACAAATGCAGTGAATGAAAGATCCTTCGAAGAACACCTCTCGATTATTCTTCTAAACTGGGTTAATTCATAACTCTCTAAGCTCTTTCGATTACCTAGAAAAGGCATAAAATCAACCCAAACAATATGACAAAATACAAATTGCAGCAACACTTCTCTTTCGATTAAAGTAAAACCACAATAAGCCGTGCAATTCAATTAATAACTTATTCAATGAATTCATGCAATTAAGGGAGAGTAAAACCCAACACGATAGTCAATTCACAACATCCGCCAATAAAGCTAAGCAATATTACTCCATAACGGAAAGGTTATTCATTACAAGAATATTAGAAGAATAACAAGACATTACAATTCCCAAATTCAAACAAACTTCCGTATTGGATGAATTGGATCAAGTATTTTGCGTTTCCGTTGCTTTCTTGCCTTCTTCTCTCCCAAAAGTTTCTCTAAAAATCCACGACACCCTCTTTTTAGACGAGCTGGGCTTCATATATGTCAAGAGGAGTCGCCTTCGAAATAATAAAAATAGGCTTGGGAAAGTTTTCGGACTGGACGTGGGCGGCCGCGCACCTGGTCATGTGATCGCGCATATGGCCGCGCACTTTGGAAAGTGTTATGCTCTACTTGCGTGCTCGTGCACCTGGGTGTCTTCGTGCTCAATTGTTCGTTTCTCTCGTTAAGTGCACTATTGTCCGTTGATCCCCGAACACGATCCCAACTTAATCCATGGGCTTTTACTCATACTTCAAAGCTCCAGAATAGCTCGAATTAGCTCCACAACCTCATTGTAACTCAAAATCAGTCCTACAAAGCATAAAACACACACCCCGTGCAAAATAATACCCTTTAAAGCTCAAAACACTACTAAAGTGAAGCGAATTAGAGTGCAATTAATGGCCAAAATACGCAATTATAACCTACCATTAACCAGGACCGCGCTCATGGCTACTTTGGATACAGCAAGGTAGACGAGGAGGCGTTCCTCCGGTTCTAACTTTGAAAGTTATGGCGGTGATGACAAGTAAGCCTTCAACTCCTTCATGGCTTGGGAACACTCAGAGGTTCATTGGAGGTCGTTATCCTTTTTTAGTACGCCGAAGAATTTGTGGCACCTATCAGATGATCGCGAAATGAACCTTGAAAGGGCGGCAATACGATCAGTGAACCTTTGAACTTTTTTTTTGGTGGTCAAGTGCTCTGGTATCCCTTTAATGGTTTTGATTTGTGATAAGTAGGGTTTTTAACTGCTTATTTGCTCTCTTTTACTTGCGTTTTAGCTCAAAAATGCTTAAAGGTATTCCCGAGAACTAATGAAATGTGCTTTTGTACAGGAATATTGGGAAACAAGCCAAAGAAGTCAAAATCAACTCATAAAGGAGTCAAAAGTGAACAAGAACCAAAATAAGGAAAAAAGGCCTACAGTGCATGCGAACCGCACCATAATTATGCGGTCCACAGAAGACAAGAATCAGAGAGAAGGGATTTTAGAATCAAGAAGAAATGCGGACCGCACTATTTTTTCTGCGGCCGCATAATCAAGATCGCGGCCGCACTCAGAATTGTGTGATCCGCAGAAGTATCGCAAAAGCCAGAGCTCAAGTTCAAGAAGTGCGGACCACACTATAATTGTGCGGCCGCAAAAGCAAGAGTGCGGCCGCACTCAGAAATGTGCCGTCCGCATAACCTCCGTAGGGGCATTTTTGTCAAATATTTTTAGCTTAGTATAAATAGAACTTTTTGTCATTTTTAGGTTAAGTTTAGTTTTGGGAGAGCACCTGAGCCGTTTTTCTTTGCTGTTTTGAGTAATTTTGTACTAGATTAACTTCTAAATGTTGGATTTTCTTTCTCCAATCAATTATGATGCATTCTATCTTCATAACTTCTTGTATTTCTTCATTTTCCATGAGTAGCTAAATTTTTTAGCTAGGGTTGTGGCCCAACCCTAGTGTGGGTACTTAATGGGTGTTTGATTTAGGGCTTATTTGTGATTGGGTTAGTGATATGCCAAGTTCATGCTTGAATTCAAGGATTAATGGTTGCAAACATTGATTCATGCCTATTGGACTTAGTCTTTACTTGAGAAAGACAGACTAAGTTTAGGAACATTTGGCTAAAAAGAAATTGGAGTGAATTCATGAGATTGATAGCCCCAATTAAAGGGTCAAATTTAGAGATAGTAAGACTCGACTTGAGCATATATTACTTGTTTTGTGCAATACCCATTTGGACTTGAAAAGGCCAAATTGGGCAAAATCACTCAAACTACCGAGAGGTATAGAGTGGGTAATTGGGTGTGATTGCTATATTACAACCCCGACTAATCAAACTTGCCCTAGAGTTACAACCCGTCAGGTAACCACCTAGGTGGAAGTCACGACCCTAGATCTTTTATCATTTGAAAAACAACCAAAGCCAAAAATATTGTCTCTTAGTTTCATATTTGCAATCAATAGATTAAAGTAGAAGTAAAAACAACAAACAAGAATGTGGAAGTGTAATTTGAGGCACATCATACAATTGCACTAAATATATACCTAATCCCAATTCTAACTCCCTGAGGATTCGACCCCGACTCGCATGGGTTTTATTGCTTCGACCGCCTCACTACCTATATTATGGTGTGAGTTTGGGCGACATCAATTTTTGGCGCCGTTGCCGGGGAGTTAAACAGTTTTAGCTATATATCTAGGTTTTTGTGTGATTTATCTTCTTTTCCTTCCGAGTCGCTAACTTTGTTTTTGAATTGCTTTTTGGTACGAAAATGGCTCTCAACAATGAGCCCATCGGGAATTTGCCAATGGGAGGATGTGGATGATGATCAAATGGATGCGGTTCCTATTGAACCTCAAGCAAATAGGCGAGGACGACCGCTTCGTGATAATGTTCCCGTCCCTCCCCCACCTCCACCAAAAGCGGCAGGGCACCGTGTGTTGCCGAACAAGGGTTATGCAAGTTCTATAGTCTCGTCCCGCATTAGGTCAAGCAACTTCCAAATCACCAACATGATGCTTACACTACTTGAGCAACAAGGTTTCTTCACCGGGGCTCCGATTCAAGATGCTTACAAGCATCTCAAAGGGTTCGTCGATACTTGTTGGGGGAGCAAGCAAACAAATATCTACGAGGATGCGCTGCGGTTGAGGCTTTTTCCCTTTTCTCTACGGGGAAAGGCATTGGACTGGTTTGAGAGACTGCCCAATCATTCCATTCACACATGGGATGAGTTAGCAGAAAAATTCATTACCAAATTCTTCTCTCCGGGGCATATGAGATTCTTGCGTTCAAGCAAGAACCTTATGAGCCATTGCACGAGATTTGGGAAAGATATCGTACTATGGTTAAAGAGTGCCCGAACAATGATACGACCGAGTCCATGATCCAACAAACTTTCTACAGGGGGATCAACACAACAAATCAATGTGTGGTTAACCAACTCGCCAGGGGGAACTCCATGAACACACCATATGCCGAAACTTGTGAAATTCTGGATGAAATGGCGGATACCTCATCGGCAGGGCAAGTAGAGCCAATATTCCTCAAGGTGACCCAAATGTCATTCACCTACACAAGGAACTACATAATCATGGGCAAGCTATTGCCGAGTTGACAACTACAATGAACCAATTGGCCAAAGCTCAACTTCAACAAGTTCAAGGCCCGAAACAAGTGAATGCAATGGAAGATGTGAATATGATGGTAAACAAGAGACGGCAACAAGGTCAACAAATGCAAAACCGTCCGGAACAATTCATGCAAGATGATAGTGGTTATGATCAAGGTGATTCGTTCAATGAGCAAGAAGAAGAAGTTCAATATGTCAATAATTATCAAGGTCAAAAAACAATGCTAATGGAAAAATCAACAATAATGGAGGTCACCAGGAAACCAAGGTAATTGGAACAACCAAAACCACCAAGGAAATTGGAGTGGTGGCAATCCTAATCAAGGCAATTGAACAATCAAAGAAATCAAGGAAATTGAAGCAATCAAGGCAATTGGAATAATCAAAGCAACTTGGCTGGCAACAACCAAAGAAATTGGGGAGGAAATAACCAAGGAGGGTGGATCAACAACAACAACCGGGGGTCGGGTTTTAAAAGGCCCCCGATGTTCCAACAACCAAGAAATCCACCTCCCTATCCTCTCAAGGCCCGAGCTCTTCCAACAATGAGATGGGCAGAATTGAAAACATGTTTAAACAGATGATGGAGAAGAATGTCGACTCGGATGCTCAACTAGCATCGCACAACACTTATATTCATAATTTGGAGGTAAAATTGGGCCAAATCTCGCAAGAGTTGAACTCTCGTCCTAAGGGAGCACTACCCAGTGATACGATGGTGAACCCGAAGGGCGGGAACAACACGGGACATGCTATGGCCGTGACTACGAGAAATGGAAAAGGTGGAGATGCAACCACCTCCAATCAAAGAAGAATTGTGGATGATGATGTTGTGGTTCAAGAAGATGAAACTCCATGCACTGTGGTTCAAGATGATGAAGAAGTGAGAATTGATATTGATGAGAGTGTTGAGAAGATGCAAGAAGAAGTGAACCCGTCTAGGACATACCAAAACCGATAGTGCCAAAGGCTAAGGCACTGACGAGGCTAGTGTGTATAGAATTTTCTGCTCGTACTATATCAAATTCTAGTATAGTTCATGATATCGTCCCACAGTGATTGGACAATCTAAGCTACAGACTTGTAATATTTTGACTACTATTTGAGAGAACCAGATTGATGAAAGGTGTGTTTGAAATTATAAATTAAGACAATTTTCTTCCGAAAAGTATATATTTAAAAAGAGTTGGAAATCGTTGAATTCACTTGATATATCATTACAATAAAATCTCAGTTTTATACGTATTTCTCTAAAGAATAATTGTTTATTACTAATACAATTATATTTTTACACTAAGAAATAAATAAATAATTAACACTCTGTGAGGTTATGTCAATTAATTGATTTAAAACTAATGACAATTAAACTGAAATATCTTGCCTGAATTGTGCTCAAGCGTAGTAAAAACTTCGTGAGAATATTTTTACTAGAAAATCAATAATCTTGCCTTCAACAATTCCTCTGTGAGAATTAAAACTGAGGAAAGCAAGATTACAGACTTGAAATAATAATCTTACTGAAAATTACTTTCACTCTAATATTCTTTGCTTAAGTGTAGTAAAAACTTCGTGAGAATATTTTTACTAAAAAATCAATAATCTTGCCTTCAACAGTTCTTCCGTGAGAACTAAAACTGAGGAAAGCAAGATTACTGACTTGAAATAATAATCTTACCAAAAATTACTTTCATTCTAATATTCTATTCATCAGTTATTATATATTAATTTTGCTACGTGAGAATTATAAAATTAATATAAGAATAACTTAGAATAAAATATGTAGATGTGATAATAATGATAAAAAAATCATCATTCCAGCACAATATGAAATGTAAATAGTGTTTCAAGCCAAGAATGTATTAAAACTGAGATAGTATTATAATTATATCAAGCTTCATCAACTATCCCAACAAAAAGAAATTACTCCATTATGAAGTAAGAAAAGCTAAAAAATACTTTGAAAAAACTAAGAATATTTTTACTACTAAGAGAGACTAGAGAAAGAGACCAAGATTACTCTTTTCTTCTCTTTAGAAACTTAAAGAAACAAGATAGGAAATTGGATACAAAGTGGGATGTCTTTCTTCTACAAATATATGGCTATTTATAGGAAAATTCCTACAAGGCCTTGGTGAGAAATTGCAATATAATATCAATATATCTTAACGACCCGACCGGTCGTTTTGAGCTCTAGCGCGTCGTTCAGCAGTTGAGGCCATGAGCAGCTTCACTTCAGGAATTTGACTTGTACGCATGGTCGGAATTGAATTTCGGGAAGTTCGAAGTTGATTTGAAAAGAGAATTCTCATTTCGGAAGCTTTAAGTTGAAAGAATTGACTAAGATTGGATGTTTGAGTAAACAACCTCGGAATCGAGATTCGAAGGTTCCAGCAGGTTCGTATGATGATTTCGGACTTGGGCGAATGTCCAGATCAGGTTTTGGAAGACCTGGGAACGTTTCAGCACCTATTGTGGAAGTTAGCATTTTGGAAGAATTTCATAAGTTTGGGTTGAAGTGCGTTTCAGTGTTATCAATGTCAGATTAGGATTTCGAGTTTGGGAATAGCTCCGTATGGTCATTTTGTAGTCATTTGACTAAAGATAGAAATTTGAAGATTTTTGAGGAGTTTGACCGGAAGTGGACTTTTTGATATCGGGGTCGGATTCCGATTCTAGAAGTTGGAGTAGGTCCGTATTGTCGAATATGACTTGTGCGCAAAATTTGAGGTCAATCGGACGTTATTTGATAGGTTTCGACATCGAATGTAGAAGTTTGGCGTTCTAAGGTTCATAAAGTTCGAATTGGGGTGCGATTCATGATTTCGATGTTGTATGATGTGATTTGAGGCCTCGAGCAAGTTCGCAAGGTGTTATGAGACTGGTTGGTATGATTGGACGGGGTCCCGGGGGCCTCGAGTGAATTCCGGGTGGTTAACGGATCGAACTTTGAATTTGAAGAAAAACTAAGGCAGCTGATATCTGGTGTAACCGCACCTGCGAGGTTATGGCCACAGGTGCGGAGCTGCAGAAGCGGCCTGGGAGTCGCAGGTGCGGAATGGGGCAGCCAAGGGAAGGCTGGCAGATGCGGGGCATTGGCCGCATTTGCGCAAGCGCAGAAGCGAGGGAGCTTACCGCAGAAGCGGAAAAGGACCGCAGAAGCGGTATTGGAACCGCACCTGCGTAACCGCATAAGCGGTCAAGTGGCCGCAGGTGCGGGAGGTCGGGCTGGGCAGTGTGTTCTTTAAAGAACGAGTTTTGGCTCATTTTCACACATTTTTCACTTTGGTTGGGCGATTTTGGAGCCATTGAAGAGAGGGATTTCATCATCAATCATGAGGTAAGTTAATCCCACCTCTTATAAGTTAAATACATGGATTTATTGCGGATTAAAGTATGGAAATTGGTAGAAACTTGGGGTTTTGGTGGAAAGACCTAGAACTTGTATTTTCGGATTTTGACCACGATTTTGGGTATGAAATCAAGCGTAGATTATATATTTGAGTTCGTGGGGTTATGGGTAAAGTTTATCTTCGAAAAAATTCGGAATCCGGGCACATGGGCCCGAGGGAAATTTTGTCAACTTTTCGATCGGGGTTAGGAATTGCTATAAATTGGATTAGTATGAGTAGTTGATCATATATTAATAGATTTGCATAATTATTGACTAGTTTTGGAGCATTGTGCATCGAATTGAGTCTTCGGAAAGGCGTGGAAGGCCGGTTGTAGAAATTCGGAGCGAGGTGAGTCATTTTTCTAACCTTGTAATAGAGAATTGTCCCCATAGGTGAGTTAATTGGTTATGTGCTCCTATTTGTGGGGGCTACGTACGCACGAGGTGACGAGAGTCCGTGCGTAGCTAGTATTATGCTTATGTCCGGGTAGTCTAGGACCCAAAAGCATGCTTACTTGTAATAAATGCAACCTTGTTGACAAACTTAAAAATGCTTAAAACATATCGAACGTGTAAATGAATTTCTAAAAGACTAGATATCATTACTTGACTTTTAAAAGAGAAACTTGCCTTTTCCTGAATAATTACTCCTCGATGAATTATTGATTTGACTGTTGAATGTGTTTATCTATTGTGGAACGGGCCGAACGCCTCGGTAGATTAAATAGATGCATCTATGGTTCGCGCCATTCGACCCTCTGGCAGTGCACAGTTTAAATATTGTTGGATCGGGCCGTACGTCCTCAGCATGATTTGCGCATGCTTGTATTGCTTGCCTTGAAATTTATTGAAGTTGATATTGCTTCTTCCCGGCTTGAGAATATTTGTATAAATGATGAAAGAGGAATTTGGGAATTTCACATGAAAGAAAGAATTGTTTACTTGCTTCACTCTATTGAATTACAATCATGTTTATATAAATCCTCGATTTGTCATATTATTGATGTATCATTATTGGACCACTAGTAAGTGTCNACAATTATATTTTTACACTAAGAAATAAATAAATAATTAACACTTTGTGAGGTTATGTCAATTAATTGATTTAAAACTAATGACAATTAAACTGAAATATCTTGCCTGAATTGTGCTCAAGCGTAGTAAAAACTTCGTGAGAATATTTTTACTAGAAAATCAATAATCTTGCCTTCAACAATTCCTCTGTGAGAATTAAAACTGAGGAAAGCAAGATTACAGACTTGAAATAATAATCTTACTGAAAATTACTTTCACTCTTAATATTCTGTGCTCAAGTGTAGTAAAAACTTCGTGAGAATATTTTTACTAGAAAATCAATAATCTTGCCTTTAACAATTCCTCCGTGAGAATTAAAACTGAGGAAAGCACGATTATAGACTTGAAATAATAATCTTACCAAATATTACTTTCACTCTAATATTCTATTCATCAGTTATTATATATTAATTTTGCTCCGTGAGAATTACAAAATTAATATAAGAATAACTTAGATATAAAATATGTAGATGTGATAATAATGATTAAAAAATTATCATTCCAGCACAATATGAAATGTAAATAGAGTTTCAGGCCAAGAATGCATTTAAACTGAGATAGTATTATAATTATATCAAGCTTATCAACTATCCCAAGAAAAAGAAATTACTCCATTATGAAGTAAGAAAAGCCAAACAATACTTTCAAAAAATTAAGAATATTTGTAGTACAAAGAGAAAGACTAGAGAAAGAGACCAAAATTACTCTTCTCTTTCTCTTTAGAAAACTACATAGGAAATTGGATACAAAGTGGGATGATCTTTCTTCTACAAACATATGCCTATTTATAGGAAAATTTCTACAAGACCTTGGTGAGAACTTGCAAGATAATATCAATATATCATATGTCCTTGATGAGAAATTGACATGGCAATTTGTCATGAAATTTTTGTAAGAATTTGCCATAACTTTTGTATCTCTTGATTTTATAAAGTCTTAGAGGAAGTTGTCACGGATGCATCCTTCTTCCTTGAACTGTACATTCTTTCTTTTTCTCTTTTTCCATGTATTCTTTTTCCTGCACGAATTTTTAGAAAAGCGCAAGAATAGTAAATAAATTGGTCAAGTTTTGTAACGACCCGACCGGTCATTTTGAGCTCTAGCGCGTCGTTCAGCAGTTTGAGGCCATGAGCAGCTTCACTTCAGGTATTATGACTTGTACGCATGGTTGGAATTGAATCTCGGGAAGTTCGGAGTTGATTTGGATAGAGAATTCTCATTTCGGAAGCTTTAAGTTGAAAGAATTGACTAAGATTGGATTTTTGAGTAAACGACCTCGGAATCGGGATTCGAAGGTTCCAGCAGGTTCGTATGATGATTTTGGACTTGGGCGTATGTCCGTATCGGGTTTTGGAAGACCCGGGAACGTTTCGGCACCTATTGTGGAAGTTAGCATTTTGGAAGGATTTTATGAGTTTGGGTTGAAGTGCATTTCAGTGTTATCAATGTCCGTTTGGGATTCCGAGTCTGGGAATAGCTCCGTATGGTGATTCTGGTTGTGGGAGCGCGATAGGAAGTGAATTCGGAGGTCCGTGGGTCATTTTGGAGTCATTTGGCTAAAGATAGAAATTTGAAGGTTTTTGAGGAGTTTGACCATAAGTGGACTTTTTGATATCGGGGTCGGAATCCAATTCCGGAAGTTGGAGTAGGTCCGCAATGTCGAATGTGACTTGTGTGCAGAATTTGATGCCAATCGGACGTGATTTGATAGGTTTCGGTATCGAATGTAGAAATTGGAATTTCTTAGTTTTATTAGACTCGAATTGGGGTGTGATTCATGTTTTTAGCGTTGTTTGATGTGATTTGAGGCCTCGACTAAACCCGTGATACGTTTTGAGACTTGTTGGTATGTTCGGACGGGGTCCCGAGGGGCTCGGGTGAGTTTCGGGGTGATTTCGGACCATTTCTAGGCCATTTTTAGCTGCTGGTTTTTGGCTACAGCAGTGTGCTACGCGATCGCGGGGAATTGGTCGCGATAGCGATGAGTAAAGTGGGAGAAAATGGCCAGTGGTTCGCGATCGCGGAAGGCCTTTCGCGATCGCGTAGAGTAAAGTTTCTGTTGCACTGACCCGACTTTGGAAGCTTGTATCTCGCAATCTATAAGAAATTTGGAGATGATACAAAAAAGAAAGTTGTAGCCCTTTGTGTCTAGTTTTTGGGAAATTAAACCATTTGGAATTTGGGGCTGTGTACAAAAGGTTATGAGTGGTAAACTATAGCCTATCTGGGAAGAGTTTGGAAATTGCGAAGAAGAAATTTATGTTGCACAGGGCTGACTTTGGAAGCTTATATACTGTAATCTATAAGGAACTGGGAGATAAGCAAAGAAAGAAAGTTGTAGTACTTGGATTCTAGTTTTCAAAAAGTTAAACAATTTGCAATTTGGAGTTTTGTACAAAAAGTTATGGCCATTATACTAGAGACTATCTGGAAGAGCAGGGCATTTGTTCTTCGCGATCGCGATGCACTTTCCGCGGTCGCGAAGGGCAAATTTTGGGCTGAGAAATGTTGTGCTTCGCGATTGCGAAGCATTTTCCACGATCGCGAAGAGTAAATACCTGGGCAGAAGCTATATTTCGAGGTTTCGGCCATTTTTAACATATTTGGAGCTATGGAGCTCGGATTGAAGCGATTTTTAAGGCAATTTTCACCATATGGATTGGGGTAAGTGTTCTATATCCGAAAGTAATTATACTTCATGATTATATGGTTATATTCATCATTTATTTCGGATTTAAATGGAAGAAATCAAGATTTTTGCAAAACTTTTCAAGAACGAAAATTAAAGATTTGGAAGTGAAGTTGTTATTGGAATTTGGTAAAATTGGTATGGTTGAACTCGTATCGGAATGGGTTGTCGGATTTTGTGTGTTTATTTGGAAATCCGGGCACGTGGGCCCGAGGGCGATTTTGTCAACTTTTCGAACGGAGTTATGAATTTATCTAAATTGAATTTTTGTGAGTATTAGAGTATATATTTATGAATTTTCTCATTTATTGGCTAGTTTTGGAGCGTTGTGCATCGATTTGAGTCGTCAGAAGGGCTTGGAAGCCAGTTTTGGAACTTCGGAGCGAGGTGAGTCTCCTTTCCAACCTTGTAAGAGGGAATTCTCCCCATAGGTGAATTAATTGGGTATGTGCTTCTATGTGTGGGGGCTACGTACGCTCGAAGTGATGAGAGTTCATGCGTAGCTGCTATTATGCTTAAGTTCGGGTAGTCTAGGACCCAAAAACATGCTTTACTTGTAATAATTGTAACCTTATTGACAGTTTAAATTGTTTAATTGCATCGAAGTGGTAAATGATTTCTAAAAGAGGTAAACTCGTTTTCTCGACTTGTAAAAGAGAAATTGACACTTCCTTGAATAATTGTCTCCCTGATGAAGTTTTGATTGACTGTTTGAATGTGAGTTTCTATTGTGACCGTTGCTTCGCATGTATGATTTCGCGAGCGGGGTGATTGTTTATTTATGTTTGACCGCATCGCATGTATGATTCGCGAGCGGGGTAATAGATGCATCTATGGTTCGCGCCATTCGACCCTCTAGCAGTGCACAGTTTAAATATTGTTGGATCGGGTCGTACGTCCTCGGCATGATTTGCGCATGCTTGTATTGCTCTCCTTGATATTTATAAATGAGGATATGCTTCCCCGGATTGAGAATAAATGTATAAATGATGAAAACTAATTTGGAAATTTCCCTATGAATAAGAGAATTGTTTACTTGCTTCATGCT
>NW_017671293.1:146058-179081 GCF_001879085.1 Nicotiana attenuata | reverse complement strand
AGGACCAAGTGTCCTTAACTTTTGAGCTTGTTACTCTAAGTTCAGGACCTATTGTCCTTAACTTTTGGGCTTCTTAGCCTAAGTTCAGGACCTAGGCATTAAGCTCAATGTGAAAAGACAGAGGGCCCAATAAACTAATCATTTACTAAATATTATCTACACTTAAATAGGTCATGGATTGATAGCCAAAAAAAAAAGAACTTTTTAATGTACCAAGGATAATAATGTTCTAATTTGTTCCTATTCGATATCCAAACAAGACCTATTCCTCTCTCATAGTCTCTTCTGTTCCATAGCACCAAGACTCAGAAATTGGATGTCACGTGAAAACTGCCATTTTCAAGGACTATCTCCTGGTTTCTGGTATTCCGACCGGCGAATTAGCCGTTTTTCGGCGAACCCATTATGGAGAAAGAGCCTCACAGACGGCGGCACAGTTCTTCTCCCTAACATGAAAGAGATAGAAGAAAGGGTAACACAGTCTTTTCATATTAATTTTAATGGACTAGTGACTACTATTGGTAAGCATTGAAAATGCTGGATAAAATGTAAATAGCACTTTAAAAAGTGGCTATCCCATACAATTTTTACTCAAGTCCACCAAAACAAGCCCATTTATTATCACCCAATCTACGGCCCAAATTCAGAGAACTTCCCAAGCCCAAAGCCCTATTTTCCACAACGGACTTTAAAGCCCGTCTAAGTTGTGCAATGTCTTTTTCTACCTCCACCAACCTTACACAACACTACCACCACTCTCCGCCTTTGTCCGGCCTCCGACCGTTGCCATCTCTGCCTTGATCACCCGCCCTTGAACTAATCGAACCGCCACCGATAAGTGCGGGTAGGTGCACGAGGTGTTAAACAGTGATTTCGGACAACTCCAGCGCAGTTCTTAGCACGTTCGAGGACGAACGTATGTTTAAGTGGGAGAGAATGTAACGACCCGACCGGTCGTTTTGAGCTCTAGCGCATCGTTCAGCAGTTTGAGGCCATGAGCAGCTTCACTTCAGGTATTATGACTTGTACGCATGGTCGGAATTGAATCTCGGGAAGTTCGGAGTTGATTTGGAAAGAGAATTCTCATTTCGGAAGCTTTAAGTTGAAAGAATTGACTAAGATAGGATTTTTGAGTAAACGGCCTCGGAATCAGGATTCGAAGCTTCCAGCAGGTTCGTATGATGATTTCGGACTTGGGCATATGCCCGGATCGGGTTTTGGAAGATCCGGGAACATTTCGGCACCTATTGTGGAAGTTAGCATTTTAGAAGAATTTCATGAGTTTGAGTTGAAGTGCATTTCAGTGTTATCAATGTCCGTTTGGGATTTCGAATCTGGGAATAGCTCCGTATGGTGATTCTGGTTTTGGGAGGGCGGTCGGAAGTGAATTCGGAGGTCCGTGGGTCATTTTGGAGTCATTTGGCTAAAGATAGAAATTTGAAGGGTTTTGAGGAGTTTGACCGGAAGTGGACTTTTTGATATCGGGGTTGGAATCCAATTCCGGAAGTTGGAGTAGGTCCGCAATGTCGAATGTGACTTGTGTGCAAAATTTGATGTCAATCGGACGTGATTTGATAGGCTTCGGCATCGAATGTAGAAATTGGGATTTCTTAGTTTCATTAGACTCGAATTGGGGTGTGATTCGTGTTTTTAGCGTTGTTTGATGTGATTTGAGGCCTCGACTAAATCCGTGATACGTTTTGAGACTTGTTGGTATGTTCGGACGGGGTCCCAAGGGGCTCGGGTGAGTTTCGGGGTGATTTCGGACCATTTCTAGGCCATTTTTAGCTGTTGGTTTTTGGCTACAGCAGTATGCTACGCGATCGCGGGGAATTGGTCGCGATAGCGATGAGTAAAGTGGGAGAAAATGGCCAGTGGTTCGCGATCGCGGAAGGCCTTTCGCGATCACGTAGAGTAAAGTTTCTGCTGCACTGACCCGACTTTGGAAGCTTGTATCTCGCAATCTATAAGGAATTTGGAGATGATCCAAAAATGAAAGTTGTAGCCATTTGTGTCTAGTTTTCATAAAATTAAACCATTTGGAATTTGGGGCTGTGTACAAAAGGTTATGAGTGGTAAACTACAGCCTATCCGGGAAGAGTTTGGAAATTGCAAAGAATAAATTTGTGTTGCACAGGGCTGACTTTGAAAGCTTATATCTTGTAATCTATAAGGAACTGGGAGATGAGCAAAGAATGAAAGTTGTAGTCCTTGGAGTCTATTTTCAAAAAGTTAAACCATTTGCAATTTAGAGTTTTGTACAAAAAGTTATGGCCATTATACTAGAGACTGTCTGGAAGAGCTGGGCATTCGTTCTTCGCGATCGCGACGCACTTTCCGCAATCGCGAAGGGCATATTTTGGGCTGAGAAATGTTGTGCTTCGCGATTGCGAAGCATTTCCTACGATCGCGAATAGCAAATACTTGGGCAGAAGCTATATTTTGAGGTTTCGGCCATTTTTAACATATTTGGAGCTATGGAGCTCGGATTGAAGCGATTTTTGAGGCGATTTTCACCATATGGATTGGGGTAAGTGTTCTATACCCGTAAGTAATTATACTTCATGATTCTATGGTAATATTCATCATTTATTTCGGATTTAAATGGAAGAAATCAAAATTTTTGCAAAACTCTTCAAGAACGAAAATTAAAGATTTGAAGGTCAAGTTGTTATCGGAATTTGGTAAAATTAGTATGGTTGAACTCGTATCGGAATGGGTTGTCGGATTTCGTGAGGTTTTTCGAAATCCGGGCACGTGTGCCCAAGGGCGATTTTGTCAACTTTTTGAACGGAGTTAGGAATTTATCTAAATTGAATTGTTGTGAGTATTAGAGTATATATTTATGAATTTTCTCATTTATTGGCTAGTTTTGGAGCGTTGTGCATTGATTTGAGTCGTCAGAAGGGCTTAGAAGCCGGTTTTGGAACTTCGGAGCGAGGTGAGTCTCTTTTCTAACTTTGTAAGAGGGAATTATCCCCATAGGTGAATTAATTGGGTATGTGTTTCTACGTGTGGGGGCTACGTACGCACGAAGTGACGAGAGTCCGTGCGTAGCTACTATTATGCTTAAGTCCGGGTAGTCTAGGACCCAAAAACATGCTTTACATGTAATAATTGTAACCTAATTGACAGTTTAAATTGTTGTAATTGCATCGAAGTGGTAAATAATTTTCTAAAAGAGTTAAACTTCATTTTCTCGACTTGTAAAAGAGAAATTGACACTTCCTTGAATAATTGTCTCCCTGATGAAATTTTGATTGACTGTTTGAATGTGAGTTTCTATGTGTACCTGCTTCGCATGTATGATTCGCGAGCGGGGTGATTGTTTATTTATGTTTGACCGCATCGCATGTATGATTCGCGAGCGGGGTAATAGATGCATCTATGGTTCGCGCCATTCGACCCTCTAGCAGTGCACAGTTTAAATATTGTTGGATCGGGTCGTACGTCCTCGGCATGATTTGCGCATGCTTGTATTGCTCTCCTTGATATTTATAAATGAGGATATGCTTCCCCGGATTGAGAATAAATGTATAAATGATGAAAACTAATTTGGAAATTTCCCTATGAATAAGAGAATTGTTTACTTGCNACCATATGGATTGGGGTAAGTGTTCTATATCCGAAAGTAATTATACTTCATGATTATATGGTTATATTCATCATTTATTTCGGATTTAAATGGAAGAAATCAAGATTTTTGCAAAACTTTTCAAGAACGAAAATTAAAGATTTGGAAGTGAAGTTGTTATTGGAATTTGGTAAAATTGGTATGGTTGAACTCGTATCGGAATGGGTTGTCGGATTTTGTGTGTTTATTTGGAAATCCGGGCACGTGGGCCCGAGGGCGATTTTGTCAACTTTTCGAACGGAGTTATGAATTTATCTAAATTGAATTTTTGTGAGTATTAGAGTATATATTTATGAATTTTCTCATTTATTGGCTAGTTTTGGAGCGTTGTGCATCGATTTGAGTCGTCAGAAGGGCTTGGAAGCCAGTTTTGGAACTTCGGAGCGAGGTGAGTCTCCTTTCCAACCTTGTAAGAGGGAATTCTCCCCATAGGTGAATTAATTGGGTATGTGCTTCTATGTGTGGGGGCTACGTACGCTCGAAGTGATGAGAGTTCATGCGTAGCTGCTATTATGCTTAAGTTCGGGTAGTCTAGGACCCAAAAACATGCTTTACTTGTAATAATTGTAACCTTATTGACAGTTTAAATTGTTTAATTGCATCGAAGTGGTAAATGATTTTCTAAAAGAGGTAAACTTCGTTTTCTCGACTTGTAAAAGAGAAATTGACACTTCCTTGAATAATTGTCTCCCTGATGAAGTTTTGATTGACTGTTTGAATGTGAGTTTCTATGTGTACCTGCGTCGCATGTATGATTCGCGAGCGGGGTGGTTGTTTATTTATGTTTGACCGCGTCGCATGTATGATTCGCGAGCGGGGTAATAGATGCATCTATGGTTCGCGCCATTCGACCCTCTGGCAGTGCATAGTGTAAATATTGTTGGATCGGGCCGTACGTCCTCGGCATGATTTGCACATGCTTGTATTGCTTGCCTTGATATTTATAAATGAGGATATTGCTTCCCCGGATTGAGAATAAATGTATAAATGATGAAAACTAATTTGGAAATTTCCCTATGAATAAGAGAAATATTTACTTGCTTCATGCTGTTGAGTTGCAACCATTTTTTATAAAAACCCTCGATTTACTATATTATTGGTATATTATTATTGGACCACTAGTAAGTGTCGAAGTCGACCTCTCGTCTCTACTTCTTCGAGATTAGACGGGATACTTACTGAGTACACGTTGTTTTTGTACTCATGCTACACTTGCTGTGCATTTTTGTTGCACAGGCACATGTACCCCTAGCGGCCTAACGGGTGTAGCAGCAGGGATGATATGGAGACTTAGGTGAGCTGCATCTCTCGAGGCGATCCGCAGCCAGTATAGTCTCTTGCAGCGTATAGTATTTACCTTCTGTCCAATTTGTATTCCGAATAGTTATTGCACTTCATTTGATTTCCTAGAAATAGCTCATGCACTTGTGACACCGGGTTCTGGGATGATTATGGGATTATTAAATATTAATTTAGTTAAATACATCATCTTATTTCAATGAATTTCATTATTTATTGTTTAATGTATAAAAGGAATGATTTTAACAAATACTAAAATGGGAATTTAATTAACTTCTTGGTGTTGTCTTGCCTGACAGTGGTGTCCGGCGCCATCACGACCATTAGTGGATTTTAGGTTGTGACAACATGGTATCAGAGCACTTAGTTCACTTAGGTCTCATGAGTCATGAGCGAGTCTAGTAGAGTCTTGCGGATCGGTACGGAGACGTCTGTACTTATCTTCGAGAGGCTACAGGGCTGTTAGGAGCACTTCCCTTCTTGATTCCTCGTCGTGCGGTTTGATTCCTTTGAGGTTATGCCTTCATTTCCTTCCCATTCAATCTTATGCGACGTGAAGCGATGGTTCTAAATCGGGAATCGAGGAATTGTAATGGTACTGCAGATGTGGTGCGTGATGTTTCCTCCTGCGTATTTGACTGGGCACCGAAGGATGAGAAAGGGCATGTGGGAAGTTTCTTGTGGTGATTAAACTCCTAGAAGGCCAAGTGTGGGAAACATGAGCTGAGTAGTTGCCTAAAGGAGTGAGTTTGACCAAAGTGGGAGAGTGGCAGAGTAGCATATGGGTTCAGTGGCATGATAACTGCACACCTTGAGGAAAAGTTTAGAGTGATTTGGGAATTTTAGTGGACGATGATTGGGTCCGCGGGCTTAATTTGAAATATTGGCTATTATACGGCAAGAGATTGGATGCAACAGAAAGGGAGTTGCTTGATATGAAGAAAGATGCAATATAACTTTGAATTATAAGATATTGTCGCGCATTTAGTTTATGACCATAAGAAGTGAACAGACTAGTACAGTTGGTGAACGAGCACGGGAACAGGATGCGTTATTGATGTCATAGTGATTGTACCCCGTGCAGCAACGTTGGAAGATGTCGGCGTGTAATTTCCACAAGTGAGTTATCTCCTGTGAGCAGGTCAGCAGTCGCGTGGTTGGCGAAGCTCCTGCGAATGATTTTACTGACTATCTAGTAAGAGGTCGAATATGCGAATTTATCTAGAGATTCAAAGCGTTCATGAAACACTAACGGAAGGATTCGAGGAATCTGGCGGTTTGATTGCGCAAGGTCATGTCAATAAGAGATAAAGAATCTTGGTGGGTTCCAGAGTTGTGTAATAGTGTTTTCAAGCTAAGTGGGAGAGTCTCACCGCCTACTATTGGGTTGCATGGTTATCTACTTGTGAGGTTCGGGTATCGGCGTATTGGTGAGTTATTCCAGCTAAGGGAAAAGAACATAAGTGGTAATTTGAGCAAAGGAATTGATAAATGTGTGCTATAGTTGGCCTTATCGACTCATGTTCAGGCTTTGGGAAGATTCAGGATTTATGCTTCGTATAGAGGTGATTTACAAGGAAAGTGATTCAGTCGAGTGCTTCAGTGAGATGGGCGTTCATATGCCAGCCTTGGAGTTGATTATATTCGGGACCAAGCCAGAATGGGTGACTCTCAACAATGGTCCTAGTGAATTCAAAGGTTAAAAGTGCGGTGCCTAAGGATTCAAGCCCGGAGTATGGTTAAGAATAGAGCTTTTGTAGAAGATTATGATAAGAGGCTCGAAATGTTCTATGATATTTTCGACTTGCAGTGTAGCATTGGGAGGAAAATGAGAAAAAGACTTCGGATTCGTAGAGAATTATCAGAATGGGTGTATCAGTTGAAGATGAGAATGTGCGTGCAAGGAGGGTATGAAACGGTTCATGGGTTTGGAGACAATGTGGTCTCGTGGAATAGGGTCACTCAGGATGAGTGCGAATTTGGGTTCGTGATGTTTTGAATGGGACTACTATTATTCCTAAGTCAAGCCCAAAGTAAATTGGAAGAAGTAAAATCAGTTAGCAATGGTTGAATTGGTATAATGGTGGTAACGATTAGTTCCTTCAGCGTGTTAAGTTATACACATGATTACAGTAATATGTGCGAGGTTTGACGATCACCGTAATTGATTCTATTTGGAGGCTTTCAAGTATTATGGCCTATTATGTGCAGATGGATCCCGGAAGAGTTATGGTGGTTTAGACCACTACTTGAGGTTGGTATTTTCTGCAGTTATGAGAATTTAGTCACGGGTTGTAATGGTTCCCTTGAAATGAGTTAAGTAAAAGGCTTCTATATGATGAAGTGTTTACTATATTAGTGGTTCAGGAGTTATGATGAAATTCTTGTACTCTTGCGCATTGTTATGATTAAGTGTCGTGAGTAGCGTGGGATTTGGAAGTTGAGAATCAAGGTTGCGGTTCGGTATTGACAAGGAGGTCACGGGCTCAGATGAGCAGGAAAAGAATTTAGATGTTTAGAGTAAGCTAGTATTATCTTCAGCGTCACCTAAGATCAGTGTCATGAGTAAGAGGTTTTATGTATTGACTTGTGGATCCTTGATTCACTTTGCAGCATTTGTATGGCCGATGGTATGGATGTGCAGACTTGTTACCTGGTGCAGAAGGCCATGGGAGCATATCCCACGGAAAGATTGTATAAGTGTGACGTGTAGTCACTTAATTGATTGAGGATTTAAACCAAGTATGGAGATTGTGGTACTATCGCTAATTGAGAATTTATGCCTAAAGGGCGCTCGATTCATTTGGTTGTGGAATGTGGAAGGTTGTTCCGGATTGGACGGCTATTCTTGTGTGTTATGGGAAAAAGGGGGTTATTATGGACCCAGGAAAGATTATTGTCCTAGATCGGTACGATCAGAATCGGCTTGAGTTCTGTGAATGGATTTGAATATGAATATGGTCTCTATATCAGGCCGGATGTGTTCATTTCAGCATAGCACTCCTTATGGAAGAGTATTCGGATGTTGGATATCGTTTCATCGTCGGCTATTTCATGTAATATTATATCGTGCCGCGTGAGTTGTGAAACAGCTTGATAATTCTCTTATGTGTTGAGGTTCCGCGTAGCGATGGTGTTATTGAGCAGGATGGCTCTTTAGATTCAGATCATATATCGCACCCCAGTTGTACTTGAGTTTTATATCATATGTCGTTATCTGTCTCCCCAGGGATGGTATTATGCACTTAGCGTGCTTGTGGCCGATATTTGGTATTTTGTAGTAATGAGTACTCTAGCTCGGTATGTATCTCCTTATATAGATTTTATGTGTTGATCGGGTGGTACACCGTCACAGGTATGTTGATGGGATCGGGGTTGCACGCCGCAATAGTGTGATGTTGAGTACAGTCCCCTACATTCTATTTTGTGTCTTTTGTTTCCCATTTTTTTTTCTGAGGGAGGTTTATAACACCTTCTTGGTTGTCTAGTTAGTTTCGTAGGTTGAGTAGTCCCTTCCAAAGTTCGTTTTCCTTATGTATCACGTTCGAGTTGGTAGCCTATTAGGACATTGTGGCATCATATGAGACATTTGGTCATGTCTGGAGTGGCTTATTGCCTGAGCAGCTCGTACTGGGTAAGGCGAGATTATTGGATCTAGGATCAGTGCGATCAGATTATATGAAGTATATTAAAGAGCAAATACCATTATTTGGTTTAGAATGAGGTAATGGTTCTTGCCAGGAGAATAGCCTCAATGATTTGTTGACTCGGCAGTTGGTTATGAATTTCTACACGTCTCTTCCGTCGTGGCGGCATTGTAAGAGTTGGAACAAGACTTATATGACATGGGTGCATTGTGAGCATCAGATTCGGGGAATGTTGGTTATTATGATCAGAGAATGTTATAATGGTCCTGTAAATGAGGTGGTGCATGGTGAGAATTCAGCAAAGGCATGCAATCATGTTCTGGTACCTCGTGTAGTGATTGATATGGTGTTCATCTATTGGAAGCAGGCCTGGCAGAGAATTCTAGATGTTGGAATTGGGCTCTAAGTTTATTTGCTCGAATAAAAAGGGAATATCTTCATAATTGATCGAGCTAATGTGCTCAACTGGGTTGTAGTAGCACGG
This sequence comes from Nicotiana attenuata, assembly GCF_001879085.1. NCBI lineage: Eukaryota > Viridiplantae > Streptophyta > Magnoliopsida > Solanales > Solanaceae > Nicotiana > Nicotiana attenuata. Next base: position 170,017 of record NW_017671293.1, on the reverse strand, counting down.
GTAGGTGCACGAGGTGTTAAACAGTGATTTCGGACAACTCCAGCGCAGTTCTTAGCACGTTCGAGGACGAACGTATGTTTAAGTGGGAGAGAATGTAACGACCCGACCGGTCGTTTTGAGCTCTAGCGCATCGTTCAGCAGTTTGAGGCCATGAGCAGCTTCACTTCAGGTATTATGACTTGTACGCATGGTCGGAATTGAATCTCGGGAAGTTCGGAGTTGATTTGGAAAGAGAATTCTCATTTCGGAAGCTTTAAGTTGAAAGAATTGACTAAGATAGGATTTTTGAGTAAACGGCCTCGGAATCAGGATTCGAAGCTTCCAGCAGGTTCGTATGATGATTTCGGACTTGGGCATATGCCCGGATCGGGTTTTGGAAGATCCGGGAACATTTCGGCACCTATTGTGGAAGTTAGCATTTTAGAAGAATTTCATGAGTTTGAGTTGAAGTGCATTTCAGTGTTATCAATGTCCGTTTGGGATTTCGAATCTGGGAATAGCTCCGTATGGTGATTCTGGTTTTGGGAGGGCGGTCGGAAGTGAATTCGGAGGTCCGTGGGTCATTTTGGAGTCATTTGGCTAAAGATAGAAATTTGAAGGGTTTTGAGGAGTTTGACCGGAAGTGGACTTTTTGATATCGGGGTTGGAATCCAATTCCGGAAGTTGGAGTAGGTCCGCAATGTCGAATGTGACTTGTGTGCAAAATTTGATGTCAATCGGACGTGATTTGATAGGCTTCGGCATCGAATGTAGAAATTGGGATTTCTTAGTTTCATTAGACTCGAATTGGGGTGTGATTCGTGTTTTTAGCGTTGTTTGATGTGATTTGAGGCCTCGACTAAATCCGTGATACGTTTTGAGACTTGTTGGTATGTTCGNGGAGGTAAAATGCATATGATATCTTACTTTATCCATCTATGTCCAAAACGAGACCAACTTTGTGTAAAGTTGAATATCTTACACGTTACTATCCTATTTACTTTAGATAGAGCCACATAAGCTCATATGACTATTTAGTCATATGTGTTAATAGTGGCTTACTGCTACGTTTTTCACTCTTAAACTTATTCAAATCTTATCCACCAATTTCTTTAATTACATGGTTAATCTTCCACCAAAAGTTCATAATTAACCAAATATCCACATAATTAGGAATTATCTCAAGTTACTTAAAATACTACTCACTTTTAATGCACATTATAACTTACTATCATGGTCATGTGGTACCATATAAAATTAATACATACGTTGTTATTTCATTAAAACATCCATGTAAAAATACATATATTTTCTCAACTTCTAATTTTCCTAATCTCATATAAGGAGTACAAATTTTTGTACACTTATTCTTAAAATGGTAAAAAGAATATCCTTCTTTTCTTGTGAAAAAAAAATTCATATCTTTACAATAAAGAAAATCTCATAAACTTTCTCATATTATGTGTATAATTTTAAAACATATACGAAAGTAGTAATATTAATAACTATATAAAATTATATTTTTCAAATTATTTTACAAAAATATTCCACTCAAAATACCATATCAAATATATATAACGGTATCATGGTTGTTAAGCTTACGAGGTGTAAAATCCTTCCCCCCTTTAGAACATTCGTCCTCGAATGTTAATTCTTAGAGATTTGCAAATTTTTCACTAGGGTCTCCTCTGTAAATTAAACTATAACCCAAACTATATCTAAAGTCTCGACTATTCACAATCTTTTGTACTTGAGTATCTCGTATCTACTTTACCTTTACCTTACTTACCTTTCAACCTCGCATCGTATCGTCTCTTTCTTTCATAACCTCCCTTCCACTGTAACGATCCGACCGGTTGTTTTGAGCTCTAGCCTGACGTTCAGTAGTTTGAGGCCATGAGCAGCTTCACTTCAGGTATTATGACTTGTACGTATGCTCGGAATTGAATTTCGGGAAGTTCGGAGTTGATTTGGAAAGAGAATTCTCATTTCGGAAGCTTTAGGTTGAAAGAATTGACTAAGATTGGATTTTTGAGTAAACGACCTCGGAATCGGGATTCGAAGGTTCCAGCAGATTCGTATGATGATTTTGGACTTGGGCGTATGTCCGGATCGGGTTTTGGAAGACCCGGGAACGTTTCGGCACCTATTGTGGAAGTTAGCATTTTTGGAAGAATTTCATGAGTTTGGGTTGAAGTGCATTTCAGTGTTATCAATGTCCGTTTGGGATTCCAAGTCTGGGAATAGCTCCGTATGGTGATTCTGGTATTGGGAGCGCGATCGGAAGTGAATTCGAAGGTCCGTGGGTCATTTTGGAGTCATTTGGCTAAAGATAGAAATTTGAAGGTTTTTGAGGAGTTTGACCGGAAGTGGACTTTTTGATATCGGGGTCGGAATCCAATTCGGGAAGTTGGAGTAGGTCCGTAATGTCGAATGTGACTTGTGTGCAAAATTTGATGTCAATAGGACGTGATTTTATAGGTTTCGGCATCGAATGTAGAAATTGGAATTTCTTAGTTTCATTAGACTCGAATTGGGGTGTGATTCGTGTTTTTAGCGTTGTTTGATGTGATTTGAGGCCTCGACTTAGTCCGTGATACGTTTTGAGACTTGTTGGTAAGTTCGGACAGGGTCCCGAGGGGCTCGGGTGAGTTTCGGGGTGATTTCGGACAATTTCTAGGCCATTTTTAGCTGCTGGTTTTTGGCTACAGCAGTATGCTACGCGATCGCGGGGAACTGGTCGCGATAGCGATGAGTAAAGTGGGAGAAAATGGCCAGTGATTCGCGATCGCGGAAGGACTTTCGCGATCGCGTAGAGGAAAGTTTCTGCTGCACTGACCCGACTTTGGAAGCTTGTATCTCGCAATCTATAAGGAATTTGGAGATGATCCAAAAATAAAAATTGTAGCCCTTTGGTATTTGGAGCTATGTACTAAAAGTTATGAGTGCTACACTACAGCCTATCCGGGAAGAGTTTGGAAATTGTGAAGAAGAAATTTATGTTGCACAGGGCTGACTTTGGAAGCTTATATCTTATAATCTATAAGGAACTGAGAGATGAGAAAAGCATGAAAGTTGTAGTACTTGGAGTCTAGTTTTCAAAAAGTTAAACCATTTGCAATTTAAAATTTTGTGCAAAAGGTTATGGCCATTATACTAGAGACAGTCTGGAAGAGCTGGGCATTTGTTCGTCGCGATCGCGAAGCATTTTCCGCGATCGCGTAGGGCAAATTTTGGGCTGAGAAATGTTTTGCTTCACGATTGCGAAGAATTTTCTGCGATCGCGAAGAGCAAATACCTGGGCAGAAGCTATATTTCGAGGTTTTAGCCATTTTTAACATATTTAGAGCTATGGAGCTCGGATTGAAGCGATTTTTGAGGCGATTTTCACCATATGGATTGGGGTAAATGTTCTATATCTGAAAGTAATTATACTTCATGATTCTATGGTTATATTCATCATTTATTTCGGACTTAAATGGAAGAAATCAAGATTTTTGCAAAACTTTTCAAGAACGAAAATTCAAGATTTGGAGGTCAAGTTGTTATCGGAATTTGGTAAAATTGGTTTGGTTGAACTCGTATCGGAATGGGTTGTCGGATTTTATGAGTTTTTCAAAATCCGGGCACGTGGGCCCGAGGGCGATTTTGTCAACTTTTCGAACGGAGTTAGGAATTTATCTAAATTGAATTGTTGCGAGTATTAGAATATATATTTATGGATTTTCTCATTTATTGGCTAGTTTTGGAGCGTTGTGCATCGATTTGAGTCGGCAGAAGGGCTTGGAAGCCGGTTTTGGAACTTCGGAGCGAGGTGAGTCTCCTTTCTAACCTTGTAAGAAGGAATTATCCCTATAGGTAAATTAATTCGATATGTGCTTCTATGTGTGGGAGCTACGTACGCACGAAGTGACGAGAGTCCGTGCGTAGCTACTATTATGCTTAAGTCCGGGTAGTCTAGGACCCAAAAACATGCTTTACATGTAATAATTGTAACCTAATTGACAGTTTAAATTGTTGTAATTGCATCGAAGTGGTAAATAATTTTCTAAAAGAGTTAAACTTCATTTTCTCGACTTGTAAAAGAGAAATTGACACTTCCTTGAATAATTGTCTCCCTGATGAAATTTTGATTGACTGTTTGAATGTGAGTTTCTATGTGTACCTGCTTCGCATGTATGATTCGCGAGCGGGGTGATTGTTTATTTATGTTTGACCGCATCGCATGTATGATTCGCGAGCGGGGTAATAGATGCATCTATGGTTCGCGCCATTCGACCCTCTAGCAGTGCACAGTTTAAATATTGTTGGATCGGGTCGTACGTCCTCGGCATGATTTGCGCATGCTTGTATTGCTCTCCTTGATATTTATAAATGAGGATATGCTTCCCCGGATTGAGAATAAATGTATAAATGATGAAAACTAATTTGGAAATTTCCCTATGAATAAGAGAATTGTTTACTTGCTTCATGCTATTGAGTTACAATCATTTTTTATAAAAACCCTCGATTTACTATATTATTGGTATATTATTATTGGACCACTAGTAAGTGTCGAAGTCGGCCTCTCGTCTCTACTTCTTCGAGATTAGACGGGATACTTACTAAGTACATGTTGTTTTTGTACTCATGCTACACTTGCTGTGCATTTTTGTTGCACAGGCACATGTACCCCTAGCGGCCTAATGGGCGTAGCAGCAGGGTTGATACGGAGACTTAGGTGAGCTGCATCTCTCGAGGCGATCCGCAGCCGGCATAGTCTCTTTCAGCGTATAGTATTTACCTTCTGTCCAATTTGTATTCCGGACAGTTATTACATTTCATCTGATTTCCTAGAAATAGCTCATGCACTTGTGACACCGGGTTGTGGGATGATTATGCGATTATTAAATATTAATTTAGTTAAAGACATCATCTTATTTCAATGAATTTCATTATTTATTGTTTAATGTATAAAGGAATGATTTTAACAAATATTAAAATGGAAATTTAATTAACTTTTTGGTGTTGGCTTGCCTGACAGTGGTGTCCGGCGCCATCACGACCATTAGTGGATTTTGGGTCGTGATATGTTTTATATCTAAAATATTATATTTTATATTAAAATATATGAATAATTTATATCCATCAAATACCCCCACACTGGAATTTTTGCTCGTCCTCGAGGAAAAGAATTTTGAAAAAGATATATTACTATATTTCTTTTTTAAAATTATGGCTACTCTTGTAAAATGAAAATTTAATCAAATAAAATCTCTCATGCTTCAAACTATATCAATTTTCTATATTCATCAAATCTTTACCTTGTTTTTACTTTTATTTTTATTCAACAAAAATTGTACCTTCTTTCTTTTTGAGACTTCTCTGAAATTGATGACTTTATGATCATTGCATTGAGTATTCTTCATCTTTTGTCCATAGGCTTGCACTTTATGTCTATCTCCACTAATGTAGACTAAACACTGATTTCTAAAATCTTTTAGGACTTTTTCTAGCTTGTAATGTTGGCTTCAGGCTGGTTGGTAAAAGGTTATATTTGTAGCGACTTGCCTTTTTTCAGTTTTGGAGCAGAATATTTCTAAGATCAGACTTTCCAAATATTTGCTATTGATTTTTTTTTATTGGTTGTACTTATAATGCTTGAACATAAGATCAATCTTTTTTTTTCCTTTTTTTTTCTTTAATTCTGATTCTTTTTCAAAATGAGCTCCAAACTTATTTTCTGAAAAAGGACTTTTCAAATCATAAGCATGAATGTGACATTTAAATTTGCGCATATTTAGGTATCAAAAGAAAAAAATAGGTCTTCAAGCTTCAAAATAGCTGCTAGGGATTAATTTTTTTTTGTAGTAAATTTTTGTGCAATATCTAGAAAAGACTGACGTAAACAAAGAAAGCCTAAACTCATATTTCAAAAATCAGTGTTATCTAGGATTTCGCCTCGAAAGACATTTGGGGCAAGTTCTAGCAAATAGATTATAAGTTCTACTTGCTTTTGGTCATAATGCTTCTCAATCTCAGAATGTCTTGCCAAGTATTGAAGATATTTGCTCTTGCCTTCATAAAAATAAACTTAAAAACAAGAAAGTTATGTGGTAAATATAAAAAATATATATTTGATATAGAATGATAAGAGTTTTACAACAACAACAACAACTACCCAGTAAAATCCCACCAGGTGAGGTCTGGGGAGGGTAATGTGTACGCAGACCTTACCCCTACCCGATAGGGCAGAGAGGCTGTTTCCGATAGACAGAATGATAAGAGTTTTATTTTGATAAATTAACACTTTACAAGAGGCATAATTATAAAAAAAAGGATCTAATATATATATATATATATATATATATATATATATATATATATATATATATATATATATAGAGAGAGAGAGAGAGAGAGAGAGAGAGAGAGAGAGATAGATAGGTAGATATAGATACAATGATAGACTTGTGAAGATCCTAATTAGTATATATAAGTTATCATCAAATATATCTGTTTGTAAATTGATTCATCGACTTATAACTTACTCAGATGCATTGTTGAATATTAAAAACAAAACGTTTGACCTATATCTATTAATAGTAAAAATAAAACGTCTCGACCTATATCGATTAATCTATGGCATGCATTATTAGTCATGAATGAATGTAATCTGTTAACCCTTTTGTAATACGAATAATGAATACACTAACATATNCATTTTAACATTTTAAATCTATGTTGGACTTATCAGGCTCCATTGCTTCACCCTCAATGGCTACGGGTAAGGAACCATAGTTCTGAGTTTAACGTTGCCAGCTCGACTTATTAATTGTAGACTTCATCAATCTATCAAAGTGACAGATGGTTGTTGCTCAAAATGCCCTCCAGAATATAATTTTAACTTGTGACCATTTACCTTAAATTTGTCTCCTCCATTGATTTGTTGAATTTCAATTGCTCCGTATGGAGTAACATCTGTAACATTGTAAGGACCCGTCCACCTGGATTTTAATTTTCCTGGAAATAGCCTGAGTCTACTGTTGTATAGAAGTACATGATCTCCAATTTTAAAAGTTTTCTGTCGGATTAAATTGTCGTGCCATTTTTTTGTTTTTTCTTTAAAAATTTTGGCATTTTCATAGGCTTCTAATCTGAGTTCTTCCAATTCATTCACTTGAGAAAATCTATTTTTACCAGCAGAGTTTAATTCAAAGTTCAATGCTTTCAACGCCCAAAAAGCTTTGTGTTCTAATTCAACAGGAAGATGACAAGCTTTTCCAAAGACTAATCGATATGGAGATGTACCAATTGGCGTTTTAAATGCCATTCGATATGTCCATAGTGTGTCATCTAATTTAGAAGCCCAGTCTTTTCTGGAGATTCCAACCGTTTTTTCAAGTATTCTTTTTAATTCACGGTTAGAAACCTCAACTTGCCCTTGTGTTTGAGCATGGTATGGTGTTCCTGTTTTGTGAGTCACACCATATTTTGACAATAATGCTGAAAATCTATTCATGAAATGAGACCCTTGGTCACTAATGATGACTCATGGTGTACCAAACCTGGTAAAAATATTTTTCTTGAGAAAATTGCACACAGTTTGAGCATCATTTTTTCTTGTTGGGATGGCTTCAGCCCACCTTGAAACATAATCCACAGCCACGAGGATATATTCAAAAGAATGAGATGAAGGAAAAGGACCCTGAAATCTATTCCCCATACATCAAATATTTCACATACCTGTATTGATTGAAATAGCATCTCATCTCTCTTAGTGATATTACTTGTTCTTTGACACCTGTCACACTGTGCAACGTAAGCACGAGCGTCCTTAAAAAGTGTTGGCCAGAAAAATCCAACCTCCAGAACTTTAAAAGCAGTTCGATTTGCTGCATAATGTCCTCCAACTGCTCCATCGTGGCAATGATACAAAATTTTGGTCATTTCTTCTTCTGGTACACACCTTCTGATAATATTATCTACACAAATTTTAAACAAGTAAGGGTCATTCCGCAAATAATATTTAGCATCAGATATCAACTTTTTCCTCTGTTGGTAAGTGAGATTTTGGGGTGTCCATTTTCCAACGAAGTAATTTGCAATATCTGCAAACTAGGGTGGTTGAGTCACAACTGAGTTGATAGAAAAAATACGTTCATCAGGAAACTCTTCTTTTATATCACATAACTCAAGTGGGGGGGGGGGGGGGGTTCTCTAATCTAGACAAATGGTCAGCTACCTAATTCTCTGTTCCTTTTTTATCTTTTATTTCGAGCTAAAATTCTTGGAGAAGTAAAATCCATCTTAACAATCTAGGTCGGGCATCTTTTTTTTGCTAAGAGGTATTTTAGAGCCGCATGATCAGTAAAAACAGTGACCTTGGTTCCTATTAGATAGGATCGAAACTTATCAAATGCAAATACCATCGCTAGTAATTCTTTTTCAGTGGTGGCATAATTTAGTTGAGCCTTATTCATTGTCCTGCTGGCATAGAATATTGGACAAAAAATCTTATCTTTTCTCTGGCCTAAAATAGCTCCAACTACTGTATCACTAGCATCACACATGACCTCAAAAGGTTGGTTCCAATCAGGGGACATAACTATAGGGGCAGTTGATAATTTTTCTTTAAGGGTGTCAAATGCTTTCATACAATCACCTGAAAATTCAAACTTAACATCTTTCATTAAAAGGTTAGCCAGCGGTTTTGAAATCTTTGAAAAATCCCTTATGAACCGTCTGTAAAAACCTGCATGACCTAGAAAACTTCTAATGCCTTTAACAATTTTGGGAGGGGGTAATCCTGCTATAAGATTAATTTAGCCTTATCAACATCTATCCCTTTAGCACTGATTTTATGTCCTAAAATAATTCCCTCAGTAACCATAAAATGATATTTTTCCCAATTAAGAATTAAGTTTGTCTCTTCACATCTCTTAAGAACTAAGGTTAAGTGGTGAAGACAATCCTCAAAACCTTTGCCGAAGAGTGTAAAATCATCCATGAAAATTTCAAGAAATTTTTCAGTCATGTCAGAAAAAATTGCTGAAATGTAGCAGGGGCATTGCACAAACCAAATGGCATTCTCCTATAGGCAAATGTTCCATGAGGACATGTGAAAGTTGTTTTATCTTGATCTTCTGGTGCGATTGGTATTTGGTTATACCCTGAATAGCCATCAAGAAAACAATAAAAACCATATCCTGCAATTCTTTCCAACATTTGATCAATAAATGGTAAATGAAAGTGATCTTTTCTAGTGGCATCATTGAGACATCTATAATCTATACAAACTCTCAATCCTGTGACGGTCCTGGTAGGTATTAGTTCATTGTTTTTATTTTTTATCACTGTCATACCTCCCTTTTTTGGTACTACCTGAACAGGACTTACCCAAGGGTTGTCTGAAATAGGATAAATAATACCTGCCGCCAAAAGCTTTACAATCTCTTTTTTTACCACTTCCAGCATTGCTGGGTTTAATCTCCTTTGGGGTTGGACTATCGGTTTGCAGCTAACCTCCATGAGGATCCTGTGCGTACAAATTTTCGGATTAATCCCTTTGATATCTTCTACAGTCCATCCCAAGGCTCCTTTGTGTGCTTTCAATACTTCAATCAATATTTCTTCTTGTTATGTAGTTAGAGAAGATGAAATAATTACAGGGAATAACTCATGCTCAAGATAGACATATTTCAAATGTGAAGGGAGAGTTTTGAGTTCAATTTTTGTTTGAACTTCTAATTGCATGCCTCCTTCCTCATAATCTTTTTCCAGTAATTTTGCATCATTTCTGATAGTCGGATCTTCATCCTGTGTGGTGCCAGATTTGGCCAAACATATTTCCATTGAGTCAGAAATTAATTGGTAATCTTTGAATTCATCAATAAGATTATTAATCATGTCAATTCAAAAGCATGAAGATGATGTATCATCTTCTGAGAATCTTAGTATCTTTTGCATATCAAAAATAACTCTTTCTTCATCAACTCTTAAAATTAGTTGTCCTTGATGGACATCTATGATTGCCCTACCTGTTGCAAGAAATGGTCTACCCAAAATAATTGGTTCATCAGAACACTCCTTCATTTCAAGTACTATGAAATCTACAGGAAAAACAAATTTATCTACTCGTACAAGCACATTTTCAATTATTCCCTTTGGTCTCTCAGTACTTTGATCAGCAAATTGAAGTGAAAAACATGTGTCTTTCATTTCACCAAGATCTAATTCTTTAAAAATAGAAAATGACATCAAATTTATTGAAGCTCCAGAATCACAAAGTGCTTTTTCAATGTATACTCCTCCCAGAGTACATGGAATGGTGAAACTACCTGGGTCACCGAGTTTTTGTGGTAGCTTATTTTGAAGTATAGCACTGCATTTTTCCTTTTGCTTGATAAAATTTCTTTCAAAAATTTGGCATATGAAGGCATTTGCAATAAAGCATCAGTAAAAGGAATGTTAATGTGAATTTGTTTTAAAATCTCCAAAAACTTTGCAAATTGATTATCAAGCTTCTCTTTTCATCTTTTGTGGGAAAGGAATTGTAACAGGGAAAGAAGTCAAATTTTAGTATTTTTTTTCTTCTTTTTTCTTGGCTTCTTTCTCTTCTGATGGTTGAGAGGGTGTCTCAACATTTTCGCCCTTGTCTTCCTGTTGTTCTAATTGATTCTTTTCTTGTCTGTTTGCATGGGGTTCATCAAGAGTCGTACCTGACCGTAAGGCAACAGCCTTAAGGTGTTCTTTTGGATTTTTCTCTGTATTGCTCGGTAAAGGACCTTAAATCTTTTCAGGCACAAGAGTTGCCAATTGGCTTAACTGAATTTCAAGATTTTTTAGAGCTGAATTTTGACTTTCCATTTTTTCATCAGTAACCTTAATGTACTTATACAAAAGGTCATCAAGACTTGGATGGCCTTGTTGAGGCCTTTGCTGATATGGAGTTGCTTGCTGATAAGGCCTAAAATTTTGTTGTCCACGATTTTGATCTTGATATCCGGGTGGACTCTTTACCTGTTGCTTTTGGTAGTTTTGAGAGTTTTTTAGCACCATTTGCATTGCTCCATTAAAATCCTGGATGTTTTTGTGCTAATGGACTTCCAAAAGGATACGGCTTGTATCCGATGACATTGACCTGTTCATCATTTTGATTGGTTGCTTGACATTCGTGGTTTAGATGGTTTCCTCCACACAAGTCACAAGCCTCAGACTGGCTTGGTTGTTGTGTATTTACCTGAAAAGATTCAAATTTTTGTGCCAAAGAAACAATCTGTTGTGTTAGTGTATTTAACGCATCCACCTGATTTACTGTAGCAGCTTTCTTAATGATTACACGCTCAGATGGCCATTGTATGGCATTTTCAGAAATTTCATTAAGAAATTGCAATGCTTCTTCTGTGGTTTTTCCCATTATGGAACCTCCTGCAGCTGCATCTATTACATTTCTAGAAGAAGGTTTTAACCCATGATAAAAAATGTACAACTGCATATGTTCAGGAATGTCATGGTGTGAACATTTCCTTAACATTGCTTGCAATCTTTCCCAAGCTTGATAAACTGACTCAGTGTCAGTCTGCAAGAAGTTAGATATATCCTATCTTAACTTTGTTGTTTTAGCAGGGGAAAAATATTTATTTAAAAATTTTTGAGTCATTTGGTCCCATGTGGTAATAGACCCTTGCGGCAAACTTCGTAACCAAGTTTTGGCCTCTCCTTTTAAAGAAAAAGAAATAGCCTTAACTTAATTGCTTCAGGAGGTACTCCATTATACTTTGCAGTTTCAACCAATTCTAAAAAGTCAATTAAATGACTATGACGATCTTCACTTAGATCACCAGTGAAAATGCAAGATTGTTGAATTGTTTGAATCAGGTCTGTCCTGATTTCAAAGTTATTGGCTGCCACTGGAGGTTTCTTGACACTAGATTCACAGTTAAAGCGATCAAGTCTAGATAATCCCTTAGGATTCTATTTGCTGGTCTTGGCGCCACTTCATCAAACTGCTCCTCTACATGAGATGGTGGTGGAATTTGTAGTGGATTGTTATCATCTTCTAATTGGTGCTCCATTCTGTTACAAGTTATATTTTGAGACGATATTTATCCTTTCCTTCACAATCGCAAAGTTTTTTCAATTTCAGGAACGTAATTGGCCAACTCTTTTGTAGAAGAGCGGGTCATAAACTATCTGAAATTAAAGTAAAATAAAGACAGTTCCTAAAATAGTAATGTGAGCACGTGATTTTTGCCCTATATGAATTATTCCCATAAAATTCAAAACAAAATAACTTCTTTTCATTATTTGCAATTTTATGGATTTTTGTGGCATTTTTTTTGCATTTGTTGTGCACGTTTATTACTGCTTAATTCATGAAACATACAAAAATACTTGGCATTTGCATGTAGGGTTAATTTCACATTTTAGGATTAATTAGTGATTAATATTACGAAACAAAGAAAATAACAAAATGGTTCTTTTGCATTTGTACTTTTAATTTGTCTTAGTTTTTTTTTTTAAAATTAGGAATTAGTTAATATAATTTTAGAGCCCATTTGGGTCTTTTATTTTTATCTTACATTTAATAAAATCAGAAAAATAATAAAAAGCAAAAAAGGAAAGAAGAAGTATGAAATAAAAAAACAGGCCACTAATTTGGGGCCAAATTCGTTCAAAATGGCCCAAAACCCCCAAACCCGTTTTAATTCCCAGCCCAAACAACTCCCCCAAACCCATGGCCCAAAATTGTAACGACCCGACCCGTCGTTACGGGAGTTACAGCCCCGTTTTCCCCGTTTTATGCTTCTATATGTTTCATTATATGTGTTTGGAGAATTTGAAGTAATTCGGTTAGAGTTCGGTTAGAAATGAGACAATAAGTCTCTTTATGAGAAGGTTAGTTTGGAAAAGTCAACTGAATGTTGACTTATGAGTTAGAAGGCTCGGAATGGATTTCCGATGATTCGACTAGTTTTGGGGGATGATTTATGACTTAGGAGCGCAATCGGAATTGAATTTGGAGGTCCAGTGTAGAATTAGGCTTGAATTGGCTAAGGTTGGATTTTGGTGAATTCCGGATGGTAGGTGAGATTTTGATCCGAGGGTCGGAATGGAATTCCGAGAGTTGCAGTAGCTCCGTTAGGTGATTTTGGATATGCGTGCAAAGTTTCAGATCATTCAGAGGTGTTTAGGACGGGTTTTAGATCAAATGCAAGTTTCAGAAGTTTTAGTTTAACTTAGGCTTGAATCCGTGTTAATTCGATGATTTTGATGTTAACGATAGTGTTTTGATGATTGGAACAAGTTTGAATAAGGTCTTGGGGTGTGTTGGTGCTATTGGTTGAGGTCCCGGGGGCCTCGGAGTGATTTCGGGTGGTTAAACGGAGAATCTTGATGTTTGTTGCAGGTCTGGTGCACCTGGCTTCTGGTATTTCCGCATCTGCGGAAAAGGAGCCGCAGAAGCGGTTCCGCAGATGCGGCTAAGAGATTGCATAAGCGGTCCATGAGGGACCGGGATAATTCCGCAAAAGCGGACGGGGTATCGCTTCAGCGGGTCCGCATAGGCGAAAATGAGGCCGCAGAAGCGGAATGGTGAGATCCGCAGAAGCGGATGGTTGGGCGCAAAAGCGGAAGGCCAAGGATTTAATGAAAAACTGCATAAGAGGTCATATGGCCGCAGAAGCGGTCCCGCATAAGCGGTTACGGGACCGCAGAAGCTAAAATTGCTAAAGGGTTTTAATGAATCAGTGTTCGCGAATTTCAGAAGATAAGAAAAACATTTTTACTCCGCCAAGAGAGCTTTTTGAGCAATTTGAAGAGGGTTTTCAACGGGTATTGATTTGAGATAAGTCTTATGACTAGAAAACACCATTTTATGGAAGAATCAACACTCAAATTCATGAAAGTGGGTAGAAATTGTGAAGAACTAGGGCTTGATTTTTGAAAACGAATTTTTAGGATTTGAAAGGCCGTTTGAGCTCCGTTTTCGGTAAACTTTATATGCACGGACTCGTGGCGAGACGAGGAATCCGTTGGTGTGATTTTCGGAATTTTTTGAGAAGTGGGCCCGGGGCTCGGGTTTTACCAACTTCGTGAATTTTAGTACTTTTCGAGTATTTTTGATTGGGTTATGTTTCCTTACCCCATATTTATGTATTCGCTGTGATTTTGACTAGATTCGATGCGCGAGGAGGTCGATACAATGGGGAAAGGCATTGCGAACCAGTCTACGGCCGGTTAGAGGTGAGTAGTTTGTATAGATGATGGCCTGAGGGTTTGAAACCTCGGTTTATCACATTGTGATGCTATTGTAGGGCGTGACTCGCACCCCATGGCAGGTGCGGGATTGGTTATGACTAGGGATTGAGACTTAGTCCACCCCGAACAAGAATATTTCTATATTGGCGACTGATACGCACCCTGTATTGAATATATCTGGGCTTATTGCCGTGTTTGGGGCCTTGCGCCGATCTGTAGCATCCTTAGAGGATGAATGTCATTGTGATAGCATGCTTTGTATAATCATTGATCTCAGTCCTGTGTTTAATCACTGTTATGAAATGCTAAGTCACTTTTCCTGAAGTTAAATATCTAAAGTATATTCTTCTTAATAAATTGAAAATTGAAAAATTAATTGAATCTGTTACGTGACTCATATGCATATTGTGGACTGAGTATGGATCGGGCTGCACGCCGCAACGAATGGTATGATTATATTGCGCTTGGGCTGAAGGAGCCCCTCCGGAGTCTGTACACACCCCCAGTGAGCGCCGTCGACGTTAAATGGATCGGGCTACGCGCCCTAGCGGTCATATGCATTGCATTGCATCCTTACATTATACTTGACTGATATATTTGAAGTTGTTTTGCTGTTGGTTCGTAGTTAGGTGTTGGACTGTTAGTTTTAGCTTTACTTTGTGGCATTTCGTGGATTTCTTATCTACAGACATTTTATATGCTTATTACTCACTGAGTTGGTAGTACTCACCCTCTACTCCCTGCACCTTGTGTGCAGATTCAGGTACTTCGGGAGCTGAGTTGAGCTAGCCGCTGGTTTCCAGAGTTCCAGGAGTGGTCGAGGTAGCTGCTATGACGTCCGCAGGACCCGACTCCTCCCTTATCCCTTTATTATTTCCGTACTTTAGAACATACTTATTTTGAGGATTATTGACTCTGTATTAGTTAGAGGCTCTAGACTCATGACCCCAGGTCTTTGGGAGTTACAGTTTATGTCAGTATTTCGTATTGTTTTAATTGAGTATTTCAACTATGAGTATTAATATTTGATTTTGAGTATCTGATTAATTGGTTTTGAGCTTTGTGCTCGGGTTGAGAGAGTAAATGGCCGGGCTTGCCTAGCACTAGTGTTGGACGCCATCACGACCGGGTTTGGGGTCGTGACAAAAACCCTTGCCCTGCCCGGTTCAATTTTGCCCGCACAAAAATGACGTCGTTTTGGCGTCAGGGAATCGTGGCCGTTCATCTTCCATCATCTAACGGTTTGTATCGATCCGCAGAGATGAATAAAAGTGTCCTAAAAATTAAAACCCTAAAAAACATATCTCTCCTCCTCGTATCATGTCACCGCCGGCCGGAAATCGTCTCCGCCGGCGGCCGGTCTCAATCGGCTCCCAAAAATTTGCCCTAAGTGCTCCTCCTTCTCCCCATCCTGAATCTAAATCTAGTTTTCCCCAAAAGTTAGCCAAACTGTTCGAATAAATAAATCTGTGGACGCCGCCCCCGCCGCCCACGTCGGCGCCACCTCCAAATGTTACCAAAATAACACCATAGCTTCCCCTCCTTTCCCCCATTACCATTCCATGCTTGATTTTCCTCAAAGCCCCTTTAAACCCTTCGAATCTTCGTTTGAATCTACAAACCCTAGCGGCCGTCTTTGTTCTTCGATGACGGCGCCGCCCTCAAACCTCACTGAAATATCATCCCACAGCCGTCTCACCCTTCTCTTGCCAAACCCCAAACCAATTTCCCTAAGCTCTAGTCATAATTGTCAGGATTTCAGATCTATGGTTATAGTTTGAATTGGTCGAATTTTTCAAGGATTGCTAGTGTTTGAATTGGATTCCGAATAAGGTCATGTGCTTGTTCTTGGGAAGAACAAGCACGTAACATTGTGTGGGATTCAATTCAAGGCCAGTCTTAAGCTAGGGCTAGATCAGTAAGTGCTTCCTTCTTATTTGATTATATTTTTATTTCGTTGATTGATTCTGTTGTTGTGTTATTTTTATTGTTATTTTTAGTTTTTTTCTGTTGATTAATCTAGCATTTAGTTTCCTGTGTTCCTTAGTTCTTTAGAAATCTTTTTTTCTATATCATTTTAGTGTTCGTTGCTATTAGTTAGTCCTTAATTCTTTACTAGTTGTTTTAAGTCAATCATGTCCAGTCAGTAGCTGATTTTAATTTTCGATATTAGTATTTGTTTTAATCAGTAATTCCATTGTTGTTGTTATTAGTTAGTTTTCTAATTAGTTTAGTTTGTTTGGTTATAGCTGCTAATTCAACAAGGATAGTAAGGCTGGGATGGGTTAGTAATTCAGATTAAAGTTCAAGGGTAGTATAGGCTTTTAGATAGAAAGAATCTTGGTAGCAACTAGTAGAAATCTCCGGAACATTCTAGATAGGGCTAAAAACAGAATTTTAGGAAGTTAGTGGCTATAACTTGGGTCACAAGCCAGTAAACTAAGGACTATTTGGGTAAAATCTGAAATAAAAAAAGGGGAAAAAGTGTGAGGGAAGTCTAGAAGCTTCCCCCCTGGAGTTTGCCTATAAAAGGCAGCTTACTTGCCTTCATGAACAAGTTTGGAACATCTGAAAAATTCTCAAAAAAAGTTGGAAACCCCAAGAATTCCCCCAAAAACCCTCTCTGCAAATCTGAGCCTAAAAATTTGAACTTCAAATCCTTAGAAGTTCAAAATCCTCTCTTAGATCTGAGATCCTGCCCCAAAAATCCAAAAAACAAATAGAAAATACTAAAAAAAAAAAACCAAAAAAATACTGTTATATTGCATTTCTAGACTGATTTCGAGTGTTATTTGTTGGTTTTCATCTCTTAGCTCAATTTCTAGTTGCTGAAAGTTTCAGAAGTTCTTCCTGGGCTTAATTTTGGTCAATTTGGGATTTATCCGAGTCTATTTGGTTGACATTGGTGCTGTGTGTTCACATTTCGATTCTGGATTGATTTTGATATTGGTTGTTGGGCTATGAGCATAGATCTGAACTGCTGTTTTGTCTTTTGCTGCTGCTGATTCTTATATTTCTTCTCTGGTTTTGCTTAATTCCAGGTACTTACTTAATCTCCAATGGCCAAAAGCTGAGGAAATTTGTAACTAAAGTTCTGATCTGAAATAGAAGGCTGATTTAAGCATTCGAAATTGTTTAGATTTCTAGTTGTTCATGTGTATTTTTATATGACCATTTGCTCATGTTAATTTCATGATTAGCTCGCTTATATGCATATCAGTATTCATATTAGGTCATATAGTAGCATTTGATAAATTAGGACCCCTGTTGCTTTTAATAACAGTACTGTATAAATGAATTCCACATCTGGACTGAATAGCTATTACATTACATTAGCTGCTGGTTAGCCATTAAATTGCCAAACGTACTGTATAATTAGATTACATCAGAAATCGGTTAGTCATTATAGTTATTGGATTGTCATAAGTAGAGTATTGATTGTCACACTTTGAATCTCACTTACAGAAGTTAAGGTTTGTTTCACGCTTCAAATATGTGTAGGAATTTATTAATGCAATAAAAGAGCTAATTTGATAGTTATTTGGCTAAATTGGGCTGCTTCTTCCCTTTCCTTGCTACTGCATACGTTTGGGCCTCAATCACACACAAGCTGGCCCAACTCCAGTTTTCCCAGCTCGTTAATGGGGCTTGCATCACGGCCCAAGGGTCGATATTAGTCACCAATGATTTACCTTATGCTGCTGGGCTCAACGATGAGGCCCACATGTCATCCCGTACTGAAAATTAAAACTAGGAGTGGACTGTATTTTAAATCCAGTGTATTAAAATCTGAAATTCTTTTCTTTTTTCTTCAAGTCAAAATTCCATGATGTAACATTTGGTTCTCGAGTTAAGTAGCGGGTTCAAACTAAGAGGTCTATTCCTTTTGTTTGAATCCGGACTTGAACTTGGGGCCCGAATGTTATAACATTAATTAGCTAGGATTTTTTTTCTTTTATTATTAGAAACAAATAAAAATAGAAAATCATAGTTTACTTTAGGACTTGCCTTTTAAATAAAAATGAGACGAGCCTCGCCGATCAAACCATATAAATTGCGGGGCCCTCATTAAATGCTTATATCAAAATACTTAGAATTCGGGGCGTGCCGTTTAGTGAATTTCACGGCCTCCTGCAAATATAATAATACGCTAGCCACTTTAGGCGCGTTTTTAATAATTTTACCTTCTTAAATACAGGTGCACATTTATGTGACCCAAATCCAAATCTCAACGAAGTCGAAATGTGTTAAGAACCGCGGATGCATTTATGTGACGTGGTTCGAGGCGTGTTTTCACGACATTGCAATTCTCTTAAAATAATAATAATAAAAGCGGTTCAAAGTTAAAAATACATAGGTCAAAACATGTACTAAAGTCAAGTAAATAAGCCAAATATGACAGTTGAGCAACCGTGCTAGAACCACAGAACCCGGGAATGCCTAACACCTTCTCCCGGGTTAACAGAATTCCTTACCCGGATTTCTAGTTCGCGGACTGTTAAACAGAGTCAATCATTTCCTTGATTCGGGATTTAACCGGTGACTTGGGAAACCATCAATCTCCCAAGTGGCGACTCTGATTTTTAAATAAACAAATTCCGTTTTGATTGTCCTTTAAGTGGAAAAACTCCTTTTATTATACCCTTCACGGGGTGTAGTAGGTAAAAAGGAGGTGTGACAGCTCTGGCGACTCTGCTGGGGACAAGAACCCAAAATTTCGGTTCACGGTTCAAGAATTCGAGCTTAGTTAAATTGTTATTTGGCTATATTTGATTTTGCTACATGTTCCATGCCTTATGTGCTAAATGTTTTACCGCTTTTATATTTGTTGAATTGTATATAAATTGTCGCGAATCCCTTCCTCTCTCTGAGTCTTCTACATCATGGAGAAGGGTGCACTTCGTGTAGCTTCTCTTCTGTTTAGAGCCTTTCCCAATTTAGAACGAGGTTTGGATAAGTTGCTAAGCCGGCGGAGCTTCTGTATCCCCGGTACGCTGCCTCCCCCTCGGCCCGAGTTGTCCACTCGGGTAAGCCAGGTCTAGACCAATAAACCTAGGGTTTAAACCTAGAAGAACAATAACCTCATGCCGGATCCCTAGTAGGACATTTGTTTGCATCATGTGCATTTGACTTAGGGGACTCAACACAGGGGTTGGGTCCGTCTAGGACAGGTGTACCCGGAATAATGGACCATCCTGATGCATCCTACTTGTGCATTTATCTGTTTTGGACTCGCATGCTGACCGGCTTTGAGTATCTGGGAAAATTTGGAAAAAACCAAAAAGAGAAAAAGAGAAAATAGCAGTGTAGAGAGTTAATTACCTATACTAGAAAAACCAATGGCCACATAGTGCCGAAATGCTGCCGGATTTTTGAGAAAATGAAAGGAAAAGAAGAAAAGTAGTCTTTTTTTCAAATTAGTTTGTTTATTTGCCACTGAAAAAGAAAATATGAAAAAGAATCTTGCTTTCAGAAATAGTGTATTTGCCAACAAAAATAAAAGAGTCTTATTTTCAAAAAAAATAGTTAGGTTTATTTGCCCGAACTACGCCGTTTTGATTCTCACCGGATGTGAGATACGTAGGCAACCCTCATCGGGTCCAACCTCCCTTTTTGCAAAAATAGCCAAAAAATGTCAAATTTTAATTTTTGTCATAAATAAGTCGGGTGATGCCATTCTTGTCTAAAATAAGCCGAATGTCCCTAAAAGGACGCCGGAAGGCTGTTTTTGCATGAACAGCCACCCTGAGTCATTTTTACATGGTTTGCGGGCACAACCTTAAAATTTTCCTCCCAGAAGTGCTGAAAGGCTGTATTTGCAAATCCAAGTCCTATTTTCTAAATAAAGAATTTTTGCACAAATAGCCATTTTTTAAAATAAATCATTAAAGTCCCTTAATAAATGTGCAGGATGAGCACGATTCAAAATAAGGGGAACTTGCGTATAGGCCCGCCGCGAGACCGAACGATGTCCCGCGGGCACCAGGATCTTTAATGTATTCATGATTGTCTTTTGAGTCTGTATTTCCTTTTCTACCAGAGTTTGTCTTTTGAGTCTGTATTTCCTTTTCTACTAGAATTGGTCATTTGAGTCTATATTTCCTTTTCTACTGGAGTCTGTATTTCCTTTTCGCTAAAAGTCAGTCAATTGATTGAGTCTGTATTTTCGTTTAAAATGGAATAGGGATGGTGGAGTCTG
This sequence comes from Nicotiana attenuata, assembly GCF_001879085.1. Lineage (NCBI taxonomy): Eukaryota > Viridiplantae > Streptophyta > Magnoliopsida > Solanales > Solanaceae > Nicotiana > Nicotiana attenuata. Next base: position 149,598 of record NW_017671293.1, on the reverse strand, counting down.
TAGTTCTTTTCTACATTAGAGTTTGTTAGTTGTTTTGAATCTTTGTAATAGACGTATTTGCTATCAATAAAATTGAAAATCCCAAAAATATTTTGCTTCTATTTTACATTTATTCTCCACGAACTACGCTCGGTCTGATTCATGCGGGGTAGGCAATCTACATAGGATTCGACCGTAACCAAATAAAACTAGAAAAAAACTAAGAGAGAAAAGCAAAAGAAAAGAGGGAAAGGCAGGAAACAAACAATGGAAAACACGAGGGAAGAATGAGAGGAAAGGCATGGCAAATAAAGAAAAATGAAAGCCGGGAATGACGCACGCAACCAAGCAAAGGCATCAATAGAAATGGTTAACCTTATGTGTCATTCATTCCCCAAATGTGCGGTTATCTACTGTTAACGCTCCTAACTGCTAACAAATGTTGATGATTGAGTCCAGGCAGTGGTTTTTAGTTGGTTGTCCATCCTGGCAACCCATTCCTATCACACACCCGGTCAAAAAAACAAAACTGAACATGAACAGCCAAGAATCAAGATACCAGTATCATGGACCATCAAAATGAGGTAGACGTGTGGACTTGTCAAAAGCCAATAAGGAAGAGATGTATAAGTTGAGGCAGGCAGATGCCGAGATGCTTCAGGCCTGGGCTAAGGGTCAGCCGGCTGCCGTTATCCCGCTAATTCCAGCATATATTCCCCCTTTTGGCTCTATCCCAGGGGCCTCCTACCGTGAATCATCACAGCTTTCCCGTCTAAAGCCACAGAGTTATGGCACTACTCATATCCTCCCCAAGCTCCACTACCCAAACAAAACCCTCCTCCACCAATCAGCCTAGTTCTTTGTGGCACCTCCAACCTGCACATGCCAAAGTCTCCATGAGCTCACTGTTTCAGCTCACAGACAGTCAGTACATCCTCCCAAGCCTACCTTTAAAAGCTCTCGAGCCATTATTCTTACCCCTCAACTTTGAGCTCCGGTGGAAACTGACAAGCCGGCTTAGAATCCGAATAGAAAGAGAATGATTCGAAAGGTTAAAAAGCCTGGAGCAATCCTTCAGAACATGGCAAGGATGGTGGCCAAGTCAGTGTGGCCTATAAGGATTTTGTGCTTGTTTCCCGATGTCAGTGCCAGCAGGATTCGAGCTACCCAAATTTGACTTATATGATGGCATCGTGATCCGGTAGCCCATTTAAACGGATTTCTGACAGCAAAATGAGAGGAAGCTGGGGGAAGGGATAAATTATTGATGGCGTAACTATAGTCAAAGCCTCATGGTGCGGCCTTGGAATGGTACAAACGCGACAGGTTCATGCCCGATGGTACACGTGGGATGAATTTGTCCCAAGCATTTGCAGGCCCACTTTCAATATAATCTGAAATTGTCCCGGACCGTCTGTCCATGACCAAAATTGCAGAAGAAGCCCGGCGGAAACTTCAGAGAGTAGGTTTCCGTGGAGCAGAGCAGGCGGCAAGAGTCGATCCTCCGATGAGGGAAAGCGAGATGGTTGATTACTTCCTGCAGGGCTTTGGAGCCTACCTACCTATGGTCACTTGGTTCAGCAGTGGGAAAATCTTTCACGAGGTAGTGAAAATGGGAAGGTATGGGTATAGAGGGGCTTAAGTCCAACAAAATCATGAGCTATTCATCAATCAAGGCAACTACCCAGGCTATCCAGAGTGGCACGGAGGGGTAGTGAAAAAGAAAAGAAGATGTTGGCAGTTATTGAATCAAAGCTTTGGCTAGGGGCCCATCACCATATTATAACCAAACCTGACTCCATCCCAACACCTCCCCCACATCCATATAGCCCACCACAACAACTATCCCCAATCTGTCCATCATGCCCAAACCATAACCCCCAACTTCCTACCCATGCGCAATGGTGGCACCACCCCACAAAATGCTTACCCAATCTCAAAACACCTACCCACCCCAAGAGCCTTACAAGAATTTCCCCTGGAGCAGGTTTGCGGGCTGGCCAAAGTTTTCAAGCAAGAGAGGGCACTAGAAGCAGGAAACTTCACCCCCTTGGGAAGAGTCATATGCAAAACTTGTTGAAGAAATCTAAAGGCAATTATAACCTGATGCGCCCATTCCTCCGAATCATTGGACAAGCGTGCAAGAGGCTTGACCCTTCTAAAAGGTGTGAATACCATTCCAATGTCCAAGGGCACGATGTTCGAAAGTTGCCGGATTTGAAAGAGAGATAGAAAGGATGATTCAGGAAGGGATAATGCGTCCAGCGATAGTGCCACCAAGAACTTGCACAGGAGCCTTTACTTGCACCTAATGATGCACATTTTGTGGGGAAAGATCATGGTGACAGGGAGTATAAGAACCCTCTCGGAACTTGTTGATAAAGTCCAATAATATTGAAAATTGGTGAAGGTTCAGAATATTGAGCGAAACTCAGTGTTAAGATGTATGCTTGGTAATTGGATAAGACGCTTCCAACTCCTGGTAGTAGATGGAGTTTTGGTGGTTTATTTTGTTGTCATTTCTGTTGTCCGGGTTATTTTTAGGGTTGTAATCCGGATATTGTCTTGTGACTCAAACCCTTCTATCTTTTCACTTTGCTGTAATAGCTTGTTTAGTGCTGTCTAGGTTTGTCTATTTGTTCTGTTGTTTAAACCCTTTCACCGTCAGTCTAATGCAATCTCCTGTTTCCTGCCATTTCTAGTCATTTTGTTTAGTTTTCTTCTCCTTTTACAATTCTTTTCATGCTGGTTCTGGTGACATGACATGCACGCATAATTCTCAGCCTGGTTTTAAAAGTCAGTTTAGTAATGAAGCAATGAAACAATGTTGAAGATGTAAGGACATTCGAGGGCAATAAGTAAGGGCATTTTGAGATCACTTCAAGCCCAAATTGTGTGAAACTGGGTCAGACGGAACATAAAGAAATACTGTGGAAAATACATCATGCCGCATCGGTTTGAAGCCAAAGGCAATTTTGCCCCAAGTCTACAGGGACCGTGGTACCGAGATTGTTGTCCAATGGTGCGGGGTAATTGACAAATGTAGAAGGCAAATATGTGGATATGGTTAGTAATTCTGGTGCAATCAAAAGATGTTACGTATGTTTTCCTCATGTTTGTTTAATTGTGTAGTTTGTACTTGGCATGTTTTGGAGATTGGAATGACGAAGGCATTTTGTTCTGCTATCCAAACACTTTATCCTTTGTCACCCTTTTGAGCCTCATTTATTTTCTTTCGTACCCCTCTTTCGGAATCAATAACAACTCGGGAGCTCGAGCAAGGAAAAGCAGTGAAGAAACAAGGAAACACAGTCCAAAAGAAAAGGAAAAGAAGAAGAAAAAAAAGAGAAAAAAGAAGGCAAAAAAAAAAGAAGAAAGAGAAAAAAAAAGGAAAGGAGAAAAAAATTGAAAAAGAAAAAGGAATGAAAAGAAAGAAAAGAAAGTGGAAGAAAAGGAAAGATTGCAACGACAAAGTAATTTTTATGACCTGAACTACGTTTGACTTGATCCCGAAAGGGTACGTAGGCAGCCTCTCCCTGGGGTTCAGGTCATAAAAATTAC